>NW_027493046.1:0-248157 GCF_021521415.1 Bidens hawaiensis
AACACATATAATTAACATCATTCCAAGTCAAGAAACACAAAACACATTCCATACATTAATAAACATCATTACATATTACATAACATCAGTTTACATACATCCCATACATCATCACATAACTAAGTTTTTAATACAAAGGGCCCATATTGGTATCATCCTCGACATAACCCGAAAAGGGGTCAGTGCTTGAATGATACCCCAAAAGTATCTATAGTGATCTGCCCTAAAAGAGACCCATACTAGGGGCCAGTGGTTGTACCATAACTAAACAAGATTTACTCCATGTTAGCATCACCACTAACTGCTCACATGGAGTATCAAAAAGCGGCTCCATATTCTACCATCAACACATCTACACATGGTGGTAAACCAACCCCACCATCACCGCCACCAGCGCCACCAACACCGCCACCATAACCCGCATTCGGGTTTCCATCTGCTCGATCAACCAGTGGGAGTATGAGCACTCCCTCTTTAACTGGTTGATAGCATACTGGTGGTCCAGTATGTTGTCCCCTAGGTACGCCCGCCGCTGAACCCCCACGACCAGGGCAGCAGAGTGCTCGTTCACCTGCTCGGTGAGAACACGTAGCCATCCCGTCAAGTCCCGCTCCTGCCTTGGGAGACCCCACACAGGTAGGGTTGCAGGCTCGGGCTGAGGGCGGGAAGACTCGCCCACATGGTAAGTGGATCGGGGTGGGGTAACAGTGGGCGGAATATATGGGGCACTGATCCGCGCCGTGAGGCGGGGACCGCGCCTGAGGGGAATCGGGCCAGTCTGTGGTGCAACCGGGGTAGGAGACCTGGTGACCCTAACAGGGGAGGGTACACTAGCACTCCTAGCCGGGGTGGACTGCCTAGAGGCACTAAGGCTAGCCTCTGAAGGCTCGGAGCTGGGTACTTCACTTGGGCTTCCAGAGGCCCCGGAACTGACCTCCTCCGGGTCCTCTTCCGTTGACACACTAGGGTTTCTTTCCATTATAACCTGCACACAAGTTAACAAATATATAGTCTTTTCCATAGTATAATTCTTAATTAAATAAATCATGCATTACTTATACAATTTAGCCACATAATAATATTATTATACATTTACACATATGTTGCCAATTTTACCTATTTAATACCCCCGTGACTTCCTCTGAATTCCCTCGTGCAGACAAGTCTGTTATTATGTTCCGGACCATAATAACCCACTTGTCCATTCAAGTTCATCCCGATCTCGTCACAATATATTATTAGTTGATATTCAGATCCTATAATACTTGAGCTACTGGTTATATTTTAGGTATCTTTTAAAGACATCCTAATTCTTTATAACCAATGGCTCTGATACCAAGTTCTGTAACACCCCGTAACCGCAGCGGAAACGTACACGGGATGCAACAGACACATCTGATATCAACAGCATTGCTTATAAAGAAAATACCACTACATTAATTTATAATATATTACATTGTTGCGAGTTTCATTACTGTCTAGGTGTTACACACATATTTTACCGATAAGACATTAATAAATTCATTACAAAACAAAGAGCAGCAAGCTTCCAACAGGTAGCACAGATAGTTAAGCACATATCAATCATTCCAACTTGGGCATACCTAGAAAACATGTAAAGAAAACGGGTCAACTACGAATAGTTGGTGAGTTTCACTAATTTAAATAAACACTGACAAATCATTTTTAATAATCATTTATTAACCATATAATCATGCTGGGAACTAAGTTACCCCAGAACATTTCCAATAACTTTCTGGGAACTATGTTACCCCAGAACAATAATAACCCCTGGGAACTATGTTACCCCAGAATAATAATAACCCCTGGGAACTATGTTACCCCAGAATAATAATAACCCCTGGGAACTATGTTACCCCAGAACAATAACAACCCCTGGGAACTATGTTACCCCAGAATAATATAACCCCTGGGAACTATGTTACCCCAGAACAATAATAACCCCTGGGAACTATGTTACCCCAGAACAATAATAACCCCTGGGAACTATGTTACCCCAGAATAATATAACCCCTGGGAACTATGTTACCCCAGAACAATAACACATTATAAACATTTTATATATTCTATGCATCAGTCCATATATATATAAATGTACAAGTATTTCCACACGATCGGTATGTACTTAAATACTTTAAATAAGACATGTTTTCCGCCCCGGGAAAATATAATTAAAACAATTCATTAAAAGGGGCTCGTGAAAACTCACCTTGTTGTGAGTTGGTGAATAATATAAGAATCAGCTACGTGCCTGGATCTGTAATATAATATCTAGTCGTTACTATAATTCCCATAACTTAAATACATTTCAATCGGTACATCTGGGAGCATCGTTAACCCAGTACTGTACTCGATTCGGGGACAATGTTAACCCCGTGACACTTCTAAGGACTCAGATTATGACATTGCTTAGAGTTTGATAGTCAATTAAAGTGATGAAATTATAGCTCGGTTTGACACCCCGTTTTGGCCGTGGGGCCCGTTTCCGGTCTTTCGGTGCCGAAAACGGTAAAATCGGGTAAAATTACCCAAATCATCCGAATTATTTTCGGATGATTTATTTTTACTTAAGTTACTTAGATTTATGAAAATAGTCTATTTTAAAGTTTTCGTGTACCAGTCAGCTCGCTTATGCGAACTTTGCCGGTTTACACGTTTTAAGCTTTAAATAATTGTTTTTATGTTCATTTTAGCACAAATAATTACCCGTTTAGTCTCGGGTCTTGAAATTTTACTCAAAACTTATTTTGACAGAAAGAAAATTTTATAAAATTTTCCAGATTTATTTTCCTATATTTGCATTTATTTACCTATTTTTAAATCTCATTAAAAACACTAAAATATATCAAAAATATCAAAATACTTTAGAAAAATCCCAAATTTTTCTGGAATTATCCTTGTCATTCTCATAACTCTCTGGAATTTTTCCAGATTTATTTTTGTAAGTTTACATATATTTATCTATTTTTAAATCTTTATAAAATACTAAATATGTCAAAAATATCAAAACACTTTAGAAAAATACCAAATTTTTCTGGGGTGATCCTTATCATCCTCATAACTTTCTGGAAATTTTCCAGATTTATTTTTGTAACTTTACATATTTTTACATATTTTTAAATCTTTATAAAATACTAAATATGTCAAAAATATCAAAACACTTTAGAAAAATACCAAATTTTTCTGGGATGATCCTTATCATCCTCATAACTTTCTGGAAATTTTCCAGATTTTAAAACTCATATTTCAAGCCTTTTTTCACCCAAAACCGAGCTAGAAGCCCTAGAACTCGTTTCACCGAAAAGCCTACTTAGACTTCTCCAATGAACCCGAAATTTTGTGGGTGACTTTTATATGTTATGAAAAGATTATCTGCAATTTTTCAGAATTTTTCATCATGTTTAGCTATTTTTCACTATTTTTGGCCAAAACCGAGCATTAAATTCACCAAATATTCATCTTTTATCCAAAAATTACCAAATTTTCACAGATCTCATATTTTCATGTGTAGATCATCTCTGTGAAATTTCGTGACCCAACTCTAAGTACACAACAATCTGTCCATTTTTCATAAACACACAAAAACCGAACTATCTTGTGTTTTCTAGCTTTTGATCGCAAGGATCTCGGTTTCTAGCCTTTGCTAGCCGCTAGATACAACACTTTCAAGCACAACAACACCACACCAAGCAAACTTTACCAACAATCAAGCCATTTCTTTCCTAGTGTCGGTTTTTATGTAAAAACAAAGATTCTAACCGTAAAAATCTATTCTAAACACTTTTAACTAATTACTTGGATCAAGATCCTTTGTATAACTTGTATACATCCTTTGATCACACAAGAACCGGTTCCATCTCGGGTTTTCACCCATTTGTCACTTGGAACCTTTTTGTTCTTGCAAAACAAATCAAACCAAGTAAATAATACCAAAGATCATGTATTATAACATGTTTATACCTTCAAAATCTTGGTTAATACTTAAAGGAAATGGATGATCTTGCAAGAACCCTTGAAGGAGTTAGAGATTTTGAGAGAATTTGTTGTGTTTTTGGGTGTAAAAGAAAAAAATATGAAGTGTGTGTGTGTTTGACCATATGGCCGGCCATGTGAGGGGGTGTGGGGGGCCCCACATCTCAAACCATGGCCACATATCTAGATTACACAATCTGGATAGTGTTGTGGATAATCTGGTTCAGTTCGTTTCTCGTTTAAACTCGTAATTCGGCTTAAAACGAGCCTAAAATGGTTGTTTTTCGGGTTAAAATAAAATTTATATAAAACTGTTTTAAAAACTTTAAAAAACTTATCCCATGACATTAAAACATCATATTATTAATAATTACGCATCTTTTTCGGCTTGATTGATCGTCTCTTGCTTGGTTTGGTGTTAAAGGTTTCGTTTAGCGTACCGACGTACCATTAAATCGAAATCCTTTTTCTGTGCTATAATTCACCTATCCCGAAGCATTAATACTTCGTAAATATCACTAAACATTATATACATCGTCTATAATGAAATTCCCGATTCGTTCGGGTTTCAATAATCGTTCATTGGTTAATTGTAATTCCAATACGATTCACTATATAATCGAGTATGATTCGTACTATGAATCATATATACTCGTTTAAACGTACTATAACCCATATAATCAGTATTAAATGACATGTAAATAGTATATTCCGGCTAGGGTATACCTGGATTTGCCGGAATCGTTACACAAACTATACCAACAATCAAGCCATCTCTTTCAAAATGTCGGTTTTTAAGTAAAAACAAAGATTCTAACCGTAAAATTTTATTCTAAACACTTTTAACTAATTACTTGGATCAAGATCCTTTGTATAACTTGTATACATCCTTTGATCACACAAGAACCGGTTCCATCTCGGGTTTTCACCCATATTTCATTTGGAACCTTTTTGTTCTTGCAAAACAACTAAAAATAAGGAAATCAACACCAAAGATCATGTATTATAACATGTTTATACCTTTGTTCTTGATTAGAGAGGATGGATTTTGGATGATACTTGAAAGTATGAAAGGTTTGAGAGAGTTTGGGAGTGTTTGTATGATCAAAAAAAAGAAAATGAAAGATAATAACAACAAAGGGGGGTGGCCGGCCCCTTTGGGGTGTGGGGGTGGGTCCCACATCTTCAATAATAGCCACAAAATTGGATTGTGTAATCCGGATATTGTTGTGGATAATCTGGTTCATTTCGTTTCTCGTTTAAACTCGTATGTCGGCTTAAAACGAGCATAAAATGGTCGTTTTTCGGGTTAACATAAAGTTTATATAAAACTGATTTAAAAACCTTAAAAACTTAACCCATGACATTAAAACATCATATTATTAATAATTACGCATCTTTTTCGGCTTGATTGATCGTCTCTTGCTTGGTTTGGTGTTAAAGGTTTCGTTTAGCGTACCGACGTACCATTAAATCGAAAACCTTTTTCTGTGCTATAATTCACCTATCCCGAAGCATTAATACTTCGTGAACATCACTAAACATTATATACTTTGTCTATAATGTAGTTCCCGATTCGTTCGGGTTTTCGATAATCGTTCATTGGTTGATCGTAATTCCAATACGATTCATTATATAATTGAGTATGATTCATACTGTGAATCATATATACTCGTATAAACGTATTATAACTCATATAATCAATATTAAATGACACGTAAATAGTATATTCCGGCTAGGGTATACCTGGATTTGCCGGAATCGTTACATCGAGGATGTACATTCGAAAACATAATATGAGTATCATCAGCATACGACACCGGTCGTTTCAGAATCTCCTTTACCACAGGAACTGGTTTGGAGTGTTCCTTGATAAAATGATGAAGATTCTGATAATTTTTCTTGCCACAATTTCTTACTACATGACCTTGTTGACCGCAAAGGAAACAACTTCGCATGTCAACATGATGATGTTGAGAATTTGTTGGAACATGTGACACAGATGATGAATGAGAACTCACATTTTTCATCATGCTCTTAGCAAAATCATCAGATAATTCAGATTTCTTTTTCAAGTAAAAATCTAAATTAGAGCAGTTCGAAAAACATTTCAACGTATCTGTCCTAGTTGACTTCACAAAATTAATTTTCTTTGCTTGTTTTAAAACCTGCTTTGCTTTAGTCAATGGGTCTGATGGAGCTGATGTTTTCGCTTGAGCATACAAACGTTCAAGTTCATGAATCTTGGAAGTTTCATTGTGAAACACACTCTCAATCAGTTCAGGTTTAATGATATTTATTGGAATGTCTTTCTCTGTGAACATCGTGTCCATCCCCTTTAACTTAAACACACGAGCAGATGATGGCTTAGACACATTAGGATTTATGAAACATAAAAAATTCTTATCAGAAATTTTTGGTTTTTCTGGTTTCTTAGCCTTCACCGGTTTAACAAGAACATCTTGTTTCATCTTAGTTGTGTGCGAACCATACACAGCCTCCTCAAATTCATGAGGTTCACACAGTATGTGATTAGAACTTGGAATGTTCTTGTTCTTGTGTATAATTTTAGGTTCAAACACATCCTCAATGATAACTTTATCAATATTTTCAACAAAAACTTTGTTGCTTTGAACATGAGGTTTCTGAGTTGAAGATTGGGATTTAGGACCTTTAGTGATAACAAGTTTTGATTTTTCTGAAATTACAGGTTCTTTAGGAATAACATCTTCCTCAGTTGGAGAAAAAGGATTAATTTTATAATCATTGTGAAATGGTGGTGGAATTTCAACAAAACCTATACCTTTCTTTGTATACTTTTGTTTTCCAGAAACTTCTATAACTTCATTCAACAAAAAAGATGAATTTCGAAATTTACCCGATTTGTTCTTTAACTCAAGAACCTCATTCTCAACCTCGGTTATCTTTGAACGATGTTTCAAAATTTCTTGAAACTTTTGGTCATTAATTGTCATTTTCACAGCTTTGAGATCATGGTTACTTGTCGACAATGCTTCAATCTTTTCACGAGATCTCATTTGAGATTCGAGAGATTGTCGATAAGTATCCTTTAGAGAAGCAATTTCTGTCACTAAATTATCATTGTGATTGTTTAAAGATTATAACTTAGGATTTTTAGATTCACAATCAGCACAATTTACTTTAACAGATGATGTAGCAGAAATAGAATGACTAACCTCATTGATCTTAGCCATGCAAGCAAAAACAGTTTTAGGCTTGTCACAAGAATCATCAGACTCCGATCCAGAATCATTATCAGAAGACACCTCACTTCCACCAGCATCATGGAAATCTTGAGTCAACCCGAACAAAGCCAAATTAGCTTGAGTATTGTTGCACAGTAATCGTTGTAACCAATCATCTCCATTAGCTAACATTGCTTGTGACCCAGAACTTGATGGTTTCTTCTCAGCATCATTACCTCGTGGTGTTGAAGAGTTTGAACTTTGACCACGAGGACCATTATACTCCTTTTTTGGTTTGTCACATTCTTTTGCAAAATGACCGAATTCTTGACAATTATAACATTTCACCTTCAACTTGTCAAATCCCAACTTCTTGTTCAGGGCAAGAAGATCTTTTCCGGTTCTTTTCATGAATCTTTTCACCTTTCGAACAATCATTGCCATGTTCCACTTTAAATCCATGATTTCTAAGTCGTCTGGATCAATCTGATCATAATCTTCATCGGTCAGATCACTAGTGGCAATTTTGCTACTCACCAGATTTTCGTAAGAAGTCATGAAAGCTGATAAGAAAGCAAAATTTTGTTCAGCTTCTTTCATGTTGACGTTCGGAGGTGATGAGTATTGATTTTTCGAAGACGAACTTCCTGAACCAGCAGAAACATTTGGTGATCCAGAGTTACCGGCAGTATAAAAACATGCTCTAGGATCACTATAAATTTTTATTTCATTTTCTCTTGCGTTCTGTGTCAGAAAAGCAGTGATTGGTGAAATTGTTGAACTTAGAGGCATGCTACCACTATAGAAAGCAGGATCTTGACTTTCCTTGGATGACTTTTGACACTTGAGATCATACTCACGAGCTTCAATCTTTTGTAAAAACTCACTTGCAGTCAAGTCTTCATTGAAATAACTGTTTTCTTTTAATACCATTAGAAAAGTAGAATACGAACTTGGTAGTGCACTCTTAATAGTATCAATCTTGTCAATCTCAGAAATTTCCAACTTCATTTTATCCATTTCAGCAATCAAGTGATTGAATATCGTTGTCATCTCTTCAACCGTTTCACCTTTGAGTGAATTAAAATTTCTTAATTGAAACTTAAGCATCACCTTTTTGCTTTCAGCCATGTTTCCCATACTTCTCATTCGAATATGTTGAAACAAAGAAGCACATATTTTAATACTACCTACTTGGTGAAATATATTTTCAGGTAAAGCCATGGTTAGAGTAGAATATGCTTTTGTCTCTATCTCTAGTGCCTTCTTCTCTTCTTGTGAGTATTGAGATATAGCTTTAGGTCTGAATCCGATAGTCTCATCCCCAATCATAGGAACAGTATAAACTTCATCTAAACAATATGAGCAGTCAGGATGAACTGATCCAAGATAAGCACGAAACCGAGGTTCCCATTTGGCAAAGTCACTGAACTTCATTAATCTTGGACATTTCGAATGTGAACCTATCTCAGTATCAAGTTGCAAGATTTGTTGCATCAACATGTTTTGAGAAGCTAATGCATACATACCGGCCTTTTTTGACAAGTTTCAAAAATTTAAGGGTGTAACGAATCAAACAACGAATTCAATTTACGAATGGTGAATGTAACGAATTGTAAACAATTGTAGCGAATAACGAATCAAATCTTAGCAAAGCTAAGATTGATCAGGTAGCGAATTAAGATTGAGTTTAACGAATCAATCCAACGAATCAGAAAGTCAACGAATCAGATTAAACAATAAGTCAAACTAACGAATTGACTAACGAATTGATTAAGAGAAATTTTGACGAATTAGAAACTTTTCAGTAACGAATCACTAAGAAAGACTTAGCGAAATAGATAACGAACCAGCTACAATTGATGGCGAATCAACTATAGCGAATCAGGTTGTTACAATGGTTTGTAACAAACTCTGACACCTTATGCCACGTGGCAAAGGTTGTTATGACACAAATCCCAAAGTAGACGCGTGTCACACGAATCTTTTAACCCAAATAACGAATTAGGGAACACGAATCAAAAATTGTAGCGAACTGGTTAACGAATTACGTGAAATTTATAACGAATTAACTAAATTAATGAACGAATCAAAGTGAACAAGATAAAGAATCAACATAAAGATGATAGCGAATCATGTTCATCTTCAAATCTTCAAATCTTCAAAGAAGATTTCCAGATTTTCTGGAAATGAAGAACACAAAACCAGAAACCCAGAATACTTAAATTCGTAATACTCCCTAAAATCGCAACCAAACTGCACAAATAAACTACCAAAAGACTCGTAACTCGATCGCGAATCCAACACACCTATACTCGTAACCAATTATCCCCGATTATCAGTTCAATTATGCCAAAACACAAACCATGTTTCGGCCACAAACCAAAACCAATACCGAATCAACTCAACCCCATCCAATTCTCAATTCCACTCACAATACCTTACCAATACCTATATCAACTCAAATCCAATCCAATTCGTCCATAATTCACTCAATTAACCTTTAAATTGATCCAAACACACCAAAACAGAACACTATCAGTCTAATACTCTAAATAACCACCAAATCAAGTGTAATTGAGCCCCGAAAGCTCTGATACCATTTATTGGAACCCAGTGTATCAATCCAATAACTATAACAGATCTCAGATCTGTGTTAATCTGATTAATACCTTAACATAGATCTAGCTCATAATTACGTTTGATTCAATGTTGTATATGTATATGTATTATCAGTATATGTATATCAGTAGTTGCATAATATTAAGATGAAGATCGAGAGAGAGTTTGGATAGGGTTTCGTTAATTATCTCCCAAAACTTAAATTAAACGTGAACAGAGTTCACTATAAACAGAAGATAGGTCTAGTTCGCTAACATTCCCTAGCGAACTAGACACTACTTCGTTACATACATAACTTAACGAAACACTCCCTGATTCGTTAACATCCCATAACGAATCAGGAGGGAATAAGCTTAAGTCTTAGTTCGCTAAACAACCTTAGCGAACTAGACATTACATATAACGAACTAAACATATAAATATTTGTTTATTACATTAAACATAAAACAAATACGTTAACGATAATTACAAAGACTCAAGAAGCAAAACCGTGCACTAAAATTCATACTAAAAGTCAGCTACGATGAGTGAGTTCTAGTTAACCAGATAACTTACTTTACATAAACATATACGTGCCTGGATGTACGCTTTACATACTTAACCTATTCATCATTCTTCCATAAACATTCATAACTATCATTACATTAAAAAGAGCATTTCACACTACATACCTCGGATATTATTAGGGTCCGGTGCCCTACATCCTCGAATATTATTGGGGTCCGGTCTCCCTTCTTCCTTAGATATTATTAGGTCCGATACCCTCCATCCTCGGATATTATTAGGGTCCGGTACCCTTCATCCTCGGATATTGTTAGGGTCCGGTCTCCCTTTCTTCCCTACTATCATGCCATACCTTTCTATATATAATTATAGTCTCATACGTATATACATCATTCATTCATCATATACAACAATCATATCATCAAACCATCACCTGGCAATACATACAATATCCGAAGATCATTCACGCACCTACAAGCATTCATTCATACATAAATCGTATAAGGCATACACTTTCCACTTAAGGTAAGTGTATTAACTAACCAAGTCGAGTATGCACACAGCCCCGAAACTCACCTAAACTCGGTTACGTTCACCATTAATAGTTATTCCTTTCTTGAGCTCAGCACGACTAACTGTATAACAATTACAGGTATCAATTAACTATCACTACCCATATCGCGTTTCTAGTCTACTTATAACCCTCAACGAACGGGGTCCGGGGGCAGCGCCCCTTGTAGCGGGGTTTTTGGGGCGTCAACCCCTAGCAGGGTCAGCCTGGGAAAATTTTATTTCCATTAACTATCTTAACACATTTTTCATTAGGATTTCATAATGTTATTTTATCGTTAACTAGTTAATGCTTTAAGGTATCTTTCGTTAATTAATAAAGTCCAAGGGCTATTTTGTAATAAAATCATTCTTTTCTAAGTCCAGGGACCTTTTTGTCATTCACTCAAAGTCTAGTTCATTATTCAGTTCTCAGTTTCTGATTCGTTACTCAGTTCCTTAACGAATGGGGGCTCATAACGAATTAACTTTATAACGAATCTGCCTTCAAGACGAATGGCTACTATAACGAACCGGTCCTCATAACGAATTAGACCTTATGACGAACAGGTCCTCATAACGAATTGGACCTTATGACCAACTGGTCCTCATAACGAATTGGACCTTGCCGAACTGGTCCTCATAACGAATTCGACCTTAACAAATGGGGCTAGTTCGTCATTCTTTCCTTAACGAATGTAAGGCCCCGTTCCAGGTGCCCTATATTTGGTCGTTGGATTTACTCATAAACATAGTTCTAAACATCATAGTTAAATAAAACTTTCGCGGAATATTAAAACTTTCATAAAACATACATAATAATTCATAACTTGTCTTAAATAAACATTCTGGTCTTTCAAAATAAACTTCAATTAACATTAAAACATCTTGAGTCTTCAGATGCCAGTCTCTTATTCGCCCACCATGTGCCTGCTCAAGCTGGTTTCCTTAATTTGCTCATCTGCGTGCATACTAAAAATCAGCTACGCTGAGTGAGTTCTAGTTAATCAGACAACATACAATACATACACATATCATACATACTTACATATTCGAAGATACATATCCGTACACAACCAGTTACTTTTTTGTCATACATTCACACATACATACTAATACTTACCTCAGTCCACCGAGAGCATGTCTATAGTCCACCGTCTATACCTATACTCAGGTTTGTGAACACGTAAAAGGTCCGCAGTCCTTACCTATGCTCACCATTTATGGTACGTGCAAGGTCTGGCGTCCTTCCATATACCATCCTACATTAACAACACGTACAAGGTCCGCAGTCCTTCCCTATGTTGCAATCTAATTCATAGCACGTACGAGGTTCGCAGTCCTCCCCTATGCCATCACAATACAATTACAGCACATATAAGTTCCAAAGTCCTTTCCTATGCTGGCTCCTATCTAAAGTACGTATAAGGCCCATAGTCCTTAACTACGTTCTCATCTATCATTTATAACACGTGTAAGGCCGACAGTCCTTATCTACGTCATCGCATGCCAAGTCTATGTCCAACAGAAGTTAGAGGGATTTTCCATCCTAACTTACTAAGTTAGACGTAGAACTCATTTACCATTCATGTACCTATATACACTTACTTTGCACATACCATAATTACAACGTAAGAACACTCAAGGCGTTCTTCACATCATTCATTTAACAATCATACTCCTTGTCGTTACGTGTAATATCCGAAGATCGTTCACGTCCCGACAAGCGTTCATTCATAGCGTTCATACATCTTCCACACATTACATATAACATTCGTATCCTTATTTATAACCTGACAGTACGCGCAATATACGAAGATCGTTCACGTACCGGCAAGAAATCATTCATATCTACCACATATATTGTATATAGCACACACTTACCACTTAAGGTAAGTGTATTAACTAATCACATCGAGTATGCACACAGCCCCGAAAACATGACAAGGAAGTGGGGCTAGAAACTCACCTGAACTCGGTTACGTTCACTTTAATGGTTGTCCTTCTCTTTAGCTGTACGCGACTAAATGTATAACAATTATACATATCAATTAACTATCACTACCCATAACGCGTTCCTGGGCTAATTATAACCCACAACGTACGGGGTTTCGGGGGCAGCGCCCCTGACAGCGGGGTTCTAGGGGCGACTGCCCCTAGCAGGGTCCAAGGGGCAGAGCCCCTGGCTGGGGTCAAGCTCGTTATCAATTTACATTAATTGTCTTAACACAATTTTCTTTAGAATTTTAAATTGTTATTTAATTCGTTATTATATCACAGTCTAATTCGTTATCTACTTCGATGTCCTGATTCGTTAGCTTAATTAGTTATTCTGGTTTGTCATCTGATTCGTCATTCTGATTCGTTATCTGAACATAGCGAATTAGGAACGTAACGAATCACTTGATTCGTCTGATTCGTTATCTCAGTTCGTTAGCCTAATTCGTTATCTTGGCGTGACCTGATTTGTTATCTTAATGTAAAGAATGGGTCGATAACGAATCAAAGGTTCATTCGTTACCAAGTCACACGAATGAGTCCCATTAGTTATGAATGCGTAACGAATTGATCAATTATAACAAATCATCCATGTTCTTATCCAGACTTTGACTCAGAGGTCAAAGTCAAAATCGATAAGAACAAATAACAGTCAACAGGTATTAGATCTGCAATACTCCTTCGTTTCTTAACCAAATATCATGATTTTAGTATCATTGGAATCATCTATGCAGCGCCTACAAACCCCAAGGGTCTAATCATCCAAACGTTAATCAATTTCAGTAAGTTTGTCTTTGTTGGATTCATTAAATACGAACTTAAACGAACAAGTTCTCGATATAAACGTACCTTAAACGAGTAGGTTTACGAACACGGTCCAGTCTTGATGTTGTTTTGGTTCGTCACAACGATCTAGCACCAACAAGCTCGGGTTTTCACCTTCGGATCTCGGCTCGGGTTTTAGGATGGTGTTCGTGTGTGTTTTTCAAGGTGTAGGCTACGGTGTAAATATGGATAATTATGGAAAGGATTAGGGTTTAAGGGGTATTTATACTCCCTTAAGCCCATGGACCTAAGGCCCATCTTTCCTTTTTGGGCCATATATAATTCCATCTAATTAGCCTATTCCACCTATCCTTAATCTTTTATGATTTCTTTACTAATTCAAGCAAACTTTTCCATCATAAACAAATAATATATATAATATTATTCATAGAAATTTCGGGATGTTACAACGAATCTGAATACGAATTAAGGCTAGTTCGTTAAATTGCTGCTAACGAATTAGGTTTAGGTCAGAGAATGTCAGAATCATTCTCTGACATTTCGTTAACCTAGTACCTCGTACTTGCCGCCTTTCCGGCGCCGTCAACGCCGGAAAACCGGGCAGTAGCCGTAAAAGCGTATTTTTGCACCATTTTTCACAGTTTTTCATCCCGTTCGATCCAAATCTGAGCTAGGGTGACCCCTAAGCTCATCTTTTGATCTATTTATACCCATTCCACCCGGATCTCGTGACTTTAACGGTTTAAGGGTGTCGGCTCGTCGTTTAGCGACTAAATCTAACGGGTTTGAGTTCATACAATATCATACTATCATACCTCGGATTGGTGATCGGATTATCCTTGGGTTCGACTACAGAGAAAAAGAGAAACTAGAGAGAGCTTAATTGTGTGTTTTGGATGGTGTATGGAATATGTGTAAATGAATGGATTAAGGGTTAATTATGTTTATATATGGCGGGTCAAGGGCTTAGGCCCATGATCTATCTTCCTTCCTTATTAACCCAAGTCCATTAATTACCCACATTTATTTAACCCAACACAAGCCCAACTCATAATAACTCATATTCTATTTTATTAATCGAAATGAAAACAGGATGTTACAAGTCTTCCCTCCTTAAAGAGGTTTCGTCCCCGAAACCTAACTATTACTTAAACAATCCCGGGTAAAACTTGCGCATCTCTTCTTCAACTTCCCAAGTGGAATCTAATCCTTTACGGTGCTTCCATATCACCATCACCAAAGTGATAACTTTATGACGAAGTTGCTTTTCCTTGTGGTCAACGATCTCTACAGGCTGCTCGATGTAGTTTAACCATTCAACAACCTCGATGTCTATCAATGGCACATGAGATATGTCATCAGCTAGGCATTTCCTTAGGTGAGAAACAAGGAAGGTTGAATGAATTCATTCTGACTCTTCAGGCAATTCCAGCTTATAAGTCACTTCGCCCACACGATCTATAATCTTAAACGGTCCAATGTATCTCGGGCCCAACTTTCCCCTCTTTCTAAAATGAATAATCCCTTTCAAGGCGAGACCTTGAGCATCACATTGTCACCAACGTTAAACTCAATCGGTCGTCGCCGCTTGTCAGCATACGACTTCTGTTTGTCTTGACAGCTTTCATTCTTGCCTTAATCTGATCGAACTTTGAAGACGTTTCTTGCACAACTTCCAAACTTCCCATCTCTTTCTGACCGATCTCTCCCCAACATACCGGGGTTCTACATCTCCTATCATAAAGAATTTAAAATGGTGGCATACCAATACTTGAATGGTAACTGTTGTTATAGGAGAACTCTGCCAGATGTAGATGATCATCCCAACTTCCTCCAAAGTCTAAAACACAAGCACGTAGCATATCCTCAAGTTTTTGGATCGTCCTCTCAGACTGTCCATCTGTTTGAGGATGATATGCCGTACTGATTTTAATCTCGTTCCCATTGCTTCATGGAACCTCTTCCAAAACCTCGAAGTAAACCAAGTATCTCAATCGGACACGATCGTTAACGGTACTCCATGTCTAGTCACAACCTCTTTTATGAACAAGCTTGCTAACGTTTCCGACGAGATAGCCTCTCGTATAGGTAGAAAGTGAGCACTCTTGGTTAAAAGGCCCACAATAACCCAGATAGTATCATGATGCTTAGCTGTACGAGGTAGCTTAGTTATGAAATCCATGGTGATGTGTTCCCATTTCCATTCAGGTATCTCAAGCGGTTATATTTTCCCATAAGGCTTCTGATGTTCAGCTTTGAGTTGCAAACAAGTTAAGCACTTACTAACATAATCCACCACATCATTTTTGTTCATTCCTGGCCACCAGTAATCTCTTTTCAAATCTTGGTACATCTTTGTATCTCCTGTATGAATTGAGTATCTTGACTTATGAGCCTCATTTAAGATTCGACCTCTAAGATCTCCATGGCGTGGGATCCACATACGGTCAAACCTAGTCTTAACACCATGAGTGTTTTCCATCAACTCATCTTGCTGGCCGTAAATTCTTTCTTTCTTCACTAACTTTTCATCTGTTAACACCTCTGACTGCACTTGATGATTTCATCAAAAAGACTTGAATTAATAATCAGCTGGAATGACTTTACTATTGCAATGACTTCCTCATTATTACGACTTAGCGCGTCGGCGACCACATTAGCTTTACCAGGATAGTATTTAATGTCGCAGTCGTAATCTTTTATCAATTCTAACCACCTCCTCTGCCTCATGTTCAACTCCTTCTGCTCGAAGAAGTACTTTAAACTTTTATGATCCGTATAAATAGTACAGTTAGTACCATACAGATAATCCCTCCATATCTTGAGAGCATGCACTATTGCTGCTAGCTCTAAATCATGCGTCGGATAAGCACTCTCGTGGACTTTCAACTGTCTAGACGCGTAAGCTACAACTTTTCCTTGTTGCATCAACACGCAACATAACCCATGATACGAAGCATCAGTACAAACAACCAAGTCCTCGTCACCATCCGGTAGAGCAAGGATTGGAGCTTGCGTGAGTCTCTTCTTTAATTCCTCAAAAGCTTCTTCTTGAAACTTACCCCAACTGAATACTATCGACTTTCGAGTCATATCGGTCAACGGTTCGACTATTTGGGAGAAGCCTTCGATGATTCTCCTATAGTAGCCAGGTAATCCTAAGAAGCTTCGTATGTCAGTCGTGTTCTGCGGAGTCTTCCAATTTGTTATCGCTTCAATCTTAGAAGGGTCCACGGTAATCCCTTGAGGATTTATCATGTGACCTAGAAATTGCACTTCTCGCAACCAGAATGCGCACTTCGAAAACTTAGCGTATAACTTTTCTTTCTTCAGAGTCTCCAATACCTCTCTCAGATGCTTAGCATGATCAATCTCATTCCTTGAATAAATCAATATATCATCAATGAAGACGATAACTGACTTATCCAACATCGGCCGACACACCCTATTCATCATGTCCATAAATGCTGCGGGGGCATTCGTCAGACCGAATGACATCACGAGGAAATCGTAGTGTCCATACCGCATTTGAAACGTTGTTTTAGGGATGTCTGCCTCTTTCACCTTCAGTTGACGATAGCCTGATCTGAGATCTATTCGTGAGAACCAACTTGAACCTTGCAGTTGGTCAAACAGATCATCAATCATTGGCAAAGGATATCTATTCTTCACCGTAAGCTTATTCAACTCGGAATAGTCTATGCACATTCTCATGCTTCCATCCTTCTTCTTAACGAACAAGATAGGTGCGGCCCAAGGGGAAACACTTGGTATGATAAAACCTTTGTCGAGGAGTTCTTGCAGTTGGGACATCAGTTCTGTCATCTCGGACGACGCTAGACGGTAAGGTGCTTTAGCGACGGGCTGGGCTCCTGGTATTTAATATATCTGGAATTCTATCTCTCGCTCCGATGGCAACCCCGGAAGATCCTCAGGGAATACTTTTGGGTAGTCGCACACGATAGGAACATCTTTCATTTCTTTTGTCTCGGCCGTAGCGTTGACAACATACGCCAGGTAGGCACCACAACCTCGCCTTAACAAACCCTCGGCTTTTATCATCGAAATGACATTAAGCCCAGAACTTTCCTTATCACCGTAAACCGTCACTGCACTACCATCCAAGGATTTTAACCTTATTATTCTACTCTTACACACTATCTAAGCTTCATATACATACAACCAATCCATACCCAAAACCACATCGAACCCTCCTAAGGTCATAACATACAAGGTAACAGGGAACTCCTGTCCCTCAAATTCTATGTTACAGTCCTTAACCATTTTCATTATTTTAACCAAAGTGTCACTAGCGGTTTCTCCTATAAAGGTTTCAGACACTCGGCAACATTTCACTTTAGCTAATTTCCTAAATGGTGTAGCTACGAAACTTTTATTCGCACCCGAATCAAATAATACTAAAGCAGAAATACCGTTTACTAAAAACGTACCAGTCAGAACATCCAGAATTTGTTTAGCCTGTTCCTGAGTCAGCATGTAGGCTCTAGTCCTTGGCCTAGCTTGATCGGCATCCTTCTACCCACTTCCTCCAACTTCACCCTTGGTGACTCCCTTGCCATATGTCGATTTTGAGCTTTTAGCGAGCTGACCTCGAGTAATGTTTGTTTTTTTATTATATATTTCTTGTGTTTAGATGGACTCACATTATCCAAGTCTGGTTGCAGCAGCAGATCAGAACCAAATGACTTAAAAAACTCATTGGAAAACTCGTCTTTTCTGAAGAACTCATAGTGATCCAACTCCAGCCTCATGGTTTCTAAAGTTAAATTCAATAGATCACATGTTGGGGGATTACGTGGGACTGTTGTACTTTATATTAATTACATTTCATTTGAAGATAAAGATTGTTTACGTACATTTTAGTATATTGCTTGTTAAACTGATCATCAATTATTCATGTGTGTTTCATTTTCAGTTTGAAATGTTCCAATATAACCTCTACCAATTTTAAGTACTTGTTGGTGCATTTTGTGACCATCGCTATGCAATTCTGTTAAGCGAAAACGAAGTGCGAAGTTAGGACAACTTCGCCATAGGCGAAGTTGTAACAACTTCTGCGAACAACTTCGCCTTAGGCGAAGTTATAACAACTTCGCCTATAGGCCCAAGCCTGTGAAGTTGTTTATATATATATATATGTGTCTTGTTTAGGTTTGGAATCCAGAAAATTAGAGTGTTTTGTGATCAGTTTATTTGTCTAGAGAGAAACCGAGAGGGTGAGTCGTGTGGGACGACCCGAGGTAGAACTCACCTCGGGTCGGCCGTCATTTGTTTTCATGTTTGGTATGTAATGTATTTCGGTTATTATATAAAAGATCTGCAGATGTGTTTATCCCATTCGTGTGTTTGTTCGTGTATGTGTTTGTGTGTAATCGTGTTCTTCGTCTTCTACACCATAAACGAGTCTAGGAGGATTCCGCACTCCTAGACCTCGTGCGGATCTCGTATCGATCGGCGACGCCCCGGGGGGACCTACAATTGGTATCAGAGCTTTTGCTCGTGATTGTGTGGTTCGGGATTATCACGCGGGTGTAGAAATCGTTCCGTTTGACTATTCACGGGACGAGTTTACCGAGTTTTTTTGTCCTACTCACCTCCCACCATCAAAAACAACCCATTACACCTTCACATACCTCGTAAAATCCAGAAATCAAACCTGCAAAATCATCGTGATCATCAGGCGAAGTTGCCGTCACTATTAGTAGGGTTTCGGCGAAGATATAAGGTTAAGCGAAGTTATCCACAACTTCGCCTACCTCTCAAGTTCACTTATCTCAAGCGAAGTTATCCAGAACTTCGCCTACTTCACAAGTTCGCTTATCTCAAGCGAAGTTATCTACAACTTCGCCGAATCAAGCGAATTTAAAAAGGGGAGCGAAGTTAAGAATCAGCGAAGTTAAGACTTAAGCGAAGTTATCCACAACTTCGCCTACAGTACTGTTAAGAATAAAATTTTTATTTTTCGAGTTTCTTTGTGTTTCGTGAAAGATGACTTCAATAAATATTACGGAACTGGTGAAGATGGAAGTGGAAGCGGGTTCAGCTACTAAGGCACCGAAGATGCTCAAGGTAACCGATTTTGTGGCGTGGAAGGATCGGTTTGAACAGTATGTTAAATACCAAGATGCTAAGATGTGGGTGTGCATTCAAGATGGATACATTCCACCAACTGCTGAGTGTGAGGGTCGTGATCAGATTAAGAAATACAACAAGATGGAAGAAGAAGAAGAAAAGAAAATGTATGAGGCTGAAAGCAAAGCTCATGCAGCGATAACAATGGCTCTTCCACAAGAGATTCTTCACACCTTCAGGAAGTATAAAACTGCTAGAGAACTTTGGGAAGCGCTTGAAAGCAGATTTGATGGTAATGTGGGGATTCGTGCATCAAAGATTAAACTACTTAAAACCCAATTCTCGGTGTTCAAGTACTTGAAGAATGAATCACTTGATGATATCATCACTAGATATTATCATCTGATGACAGAACTAAGAAACTATTCCATTGCTTACAAAGAAGATGAGATTGTGGAAAAGCTTCTTGATGCTCTCCCACCGAAATGGGAGATGTACACTGTCTTGATGAGAGAAAACAAAGAGTTTGCCGACTATGACTTGGAAACAGCAGTCAACAAACTAAGAACTTTTGAACTTAACATGGTTCGTAAAGAGACACCAACTGATCAAGTTCAGGATCCAGGAATGTATGGTGCAAAAGTTAACTCAAGTTCAAGTTCGAAGTCTGAATCATCTGCTTACTACTCAAAGGGAGACTCGGGCGCTAACTCAACACATGAAGGTCATGTATCTCTCAACATGAATGGTGATGTGTGTTTTGTAGCTGGTGGATCAAACGCATCTAAACCTCAAGCAACCAAGGGTAGTTTTTCCTCAAGTGTTCCAAACAACAACTACTCGAAGATGCCCATGAGTGTTAAATCTGCTGAACAGCAGTTTGCTCTCTATGCATCTTTCATTGCTTCGTATGAAAATTACATTCAAGGCAAGATTGTTGATCCTGCAACGTTAGACGAAGATTATGATCAGATCGACGCTGATGATCTGGAAGAGATGGATCTGCAGTGGCAGATGGCGATGATTGTGAGAAGGGTTAAACGGTTTATGAAGAAGACTGGTAGGAAGTTTGTGGGTGAAAGACCAGGGTTTGATAAGTCGAAGGTTAGGTGTTACAACTGTCAACAGAATGGCCACTTTGCGAAGGAGTGCACAAATGAACGTGTAGAACGCAGTCAGACCAGGTCTACACAACAGAGTGGTGGAGGTAATGAGAATAGAGCCATGATATCCAGACAAAACGGGGAGTACAACTGGAATCTGCATGTTGAGGAAGTGTTCGAACAGGCTAATTTAGCGAACATCGAAACTGCAGGAAGTGAGAAAGTAAATGAAGCTTACATGGCAGAAGTGGCAGACCAGCTCACCGAGGTAAGTACTAAACTCCCTTGTACGAAATGTGAAAATCTGTCTGAACAATTGACAACTATAACTGATCAGTTTGTTAGTTTGGATGCTCAATTTAAAACATTAAAAGAAGATCATCATTTCACTAAAGCTAGAGAAAACAGTTATAAGGTAAAAATAAAAGCTAGTGAGAAAGATATTAGAAGTCTTAAAGCAAGTCTAGCTGAGAAAATTCAAGTAATTGATCTTAGCTATGAAGTGTTAGAAGAGAAAACCAAACTAATAGCTGAAAGGGATAAACAGATAGCTGATCACCAGGTGAAAGTGGTGGAACTAAACAGGAAACTTGAGCAATTTAGAAATTCCTCCGCTATACTTGATCACCTCGTTAGTGATCAAGGTTCCCCAGTTAAAAGGGGAGGAATTGGATATCATGAAGTTCCACCACCTTACAATCATAACTATACTTATGATCCTAGTAATCAGAAATCTGTTGATGTTGATTTTGGTCAGACAGTTTCGGTTAAGGTTACTATTAAAGAACCAGAAGTTAGTAAAGGCGAAACAAGTAAGCCTGTTTCGAGTGTTAAGATTTCTGTTCCTAGCCCTGTCTCATCAAACTCGGACAAGTCATCCGAGTCGAGTGAGACAAAAGAAAAGGCAGTGTTACCAAAAAGTGGAGAGAAACATAAAACACCTGAAAAGAAATCTCCACTAAACCCGTATGTCCCACCATATGTGAGACAAGCGGGCAGTAAAGCAGCCTCAACATCTAAAACAACTATTGAAAAGAAAGTTGAACACAGGAGTTGTTTCAGATGTAATCAATTAGGACACATAATTGCTGATTGCCCTCTGAAGCAGAGATTTAGAGCTGTGAGGCCTTCGAAAACTGAGAACAGAACTAACCGTAATCACTATAATGGTAAAAATGAAAACTCATCAAAGTTCAGAAATTGGACTAATCCTGGTTTTCAAAGAAATCGATCTCAGTTTTTCACTGCTAACAACCAAACCATAAGTAATAATTCATTTAATTCACGAAGGTTTGGATGGCCTCATAGTCAATCTACAAGAAGGTATCCTTTTAGGACTTACAGAAATTATTCTGATACTAACTTTAGACAGCCAAAGTACGGGATGTATCGACCCAAGACCAATAGGTCTTGGGTCCCCAGATTTTAATCATCTGCTTTAATCGTGCAGGAACAGTTGAACAGGGCTGCAAACAATCTATGGGTTGTGGTTAGCGGCTGTTCCCGGCTCATGACGGGTAACAAGAAACCTGTTCAGGGAGGAAGAGTGAGTTTTGCTGGAGAGAGCGGTGGAAGGATTACAGGAATTGGGACGGTGACTAATGGAAAAATGACTTTAGAGAAAGTGAATTTCATTGAAGAACTAAAGCATAATCTGCTGAGTGTATCGCAGATCTGTGACAAAGACTACACAGTGCACTTTACCAAGAATGAGGCGATTGTACTGTATCCTGGTTTCAAGATACCAGAGGATTGGATTGTAATGAAGGCTCCAAGAGAAAAGAATACGTATATTATGGACATGAGGTCGACTGAGATGGCAACAGAAGAATCTTGTCTTCTGTCAAATGCAATCAGAATCGGAAGTCAACAACAGGTGGTTGTCAGTTTCTTGGAGGCAGATTAGTGTCATGGCAATGCAAGAAGCAGACCTCAGTCGCCATTTCAACCTGTGAAGCAGAATACATGGCAGCATCCAACTGCTGCTCCCAGGTTCTTTGGATTCAACAACAAAATGGCTGCTGTAGCTGGAGCAGGCGGCGCAGGTGGTGATGAAGGAGGAGACAACCAAAGACAGTTTTTCCCGGGTCATAACATGTACATAACATTAGACCCGGACGCGAGTGGTGTTGATGATTTCCGCAAGATCATCACGTTCTTACTACGCTCGCGTATATTCCACGCGATTACCACAACACTGCCGATATCTTTGCCAAACATCGAAGACTTCTGGCAGACCGTGGAGTATCACTGTCGCGTCGAGCCCCCGGTGATGCGAGCAACGGTCAACAATCAGATTGTTCAGTTCTCATCTGAACAGATCCGGGCGGCTTTGCGGTTCAGAGATGAAACAAGAGATGATCCGACAGATTTTGTGGCTCCTTTCCGAGATGGAGCGTTTCTGAGAATGGGATACTCTGGTCCCTTGGGGGATACTCAGAGACGCAAGGGATTCTTGCTTGACTAGTGGCGCTTTCTCATGCATGTCATGATCGTGTGCATGTCAGGGAGAAAGGCTGGTACTGATGGGATGGGCGCGACCATGCAGTCGGCGATGACTGCTCTGACTTACAATAAGCGTTACAGCTTCAGTCAGATGGTCTTCTATGAGATAGATCGACAAAGAAGAGCGGTGGCGCGTGAGAGATTTCTCATGTATCCAAGATTTCTCCAAATGATCTTGAATCACGTTGCTCCAACGCTACCTCAGCGCCGCCCAATCAGATATGTAGAAAGTGTGAGTAAAAGAATCTTCGCCCAATGCAGATCTTCCAGTGCGAGGAGTAAACCTGAGCTCCGTCCTCGACATACTCCACTATTTGGGTACTTGATCAACCCGGAGTATGTGCCAGCTCGTGGGGACGAGTTTCGGGACCCGGCACCACAACAGGCTGGAGCACCTCAAGCTATACCTGCTGCTCCTGTTGTGTCACCGGAGGAGAATGTAGACCTTGATGCTGCATTTGGTGGTCAAGGCTTCTTTGATATGGAGAGGGTTGATCCTGAGGAAAATGTGCATGTCTCAGTTTAAAGGGTTTCGAGTGTGAATGTGACTAGGACAGCTACAACGGTAGCTGATTCTGATTCTGATAATGATGTGAATGAAGCGAGACGATTCTTGGTAATTCAAGAACGTATTCATTGGAAAAGAAAGAGAACTGATGATGACAGCGAGTCAGATTATGAAGAAGAAGTACATCAGTTGATTCGCAGATCAAGAAGGGAGAGGACAGGTGCAGGATCGGGAGCTGGTGAGAGCTCAAGGGTGGTACGTTTCACTCCACCAGCACTGTCCGGTATGACAATGGTCCCTTCATCATTACAAGTTACAAGGCCAAGCGCCACGGACGTTCCCGTGGTGGCTACCTCATCTTCATTTGGCCTCCCACCCACTACATTCCAACTATCGGCTCCTGAGATTGTATCGTTGCCACCTCCAACTCTTACTCCAACGGAGGTCGTGGCAAGATTTATTGAGTCGACGGTTGTAGCAACTGCAGGATTATCAGTTACGTTGCCACCTGCGGTTACGTTTACGCCTACTTCTGAGGTCCCGGTTACATTGGAAATCCCTCCTCAGTACACTCAAGATATATCACATCTGAGGTTTGATTTCGATGCAACCTTATCAGACTCTGAACGAATAGCAGCACTTGAACGGGTCGTGGCAGAACAATCAAGGGTGAATCTTATCCAGACTCATGCTATTCAACGCCTCGTTGCAGAGAATCAGATACAGTCGTCCCTGCTGGTAGAACATGGCAAAATCATTGATGCTTTGAAGGAGTTCTTGGCATCTCAGGGGGAGACGAGCTGTAAAGGCGATGAGCTGAGGATTAAGAAGCGAAATGATAGAGACGATGATCCCAATGCATCGAAAGGTGCAGGTGGAGAGTTGCCAAGAACTGAACAAGCTCTTGGGACTTCCACAACTCAGGGGGAGTCGACAAGTGCAGCTGGTGGTGATGATGTGGTGGCAGTGGACGTTGAGGAGATGGATGATGAGTTTGTAGGAGATGATGATGTATTACCAGTTGATGAGATAGAGAAGATTGGTGCAGAGATTGTTATTGATAATGAGATAGAAGAGGGAGAGATTGTAGAGGAGAATGTGGAGCATGAGATTCCGGAAGTCGATAAGGCAGATATGAGTCAAGAGATTGGAAATGATGAGACAGAATGGGAAGAGCAGCCAAGATGGAAAGAAGGCTACGCTCAGTGGTTTGTAAAAATGAAGAAACCGGCGGTCCCTACTATGTTTAAGAAGAGTTACAACATTAGAGGTTATGCTGAATCGAGAAAGGGGATTATTTGCTGGATATATGATGACCAGTTGAGGCTCTTTGTTATTAAAAGATATGATGGTGTTCAGTACTTCAAGAGGCTGTTGAGATCGTTGAATACATTGCCTGAATGTGAAGTGAAAGACTTAGCCAGATTGGGGTTAATAAGCAGAAGTGATGATAATATGGCTAGAGTCATTGGGAAGATTGTTTGGAAGGAAAGTATAAAAGAAAATAAGTTCGAGCTGTTGAAACCACAAAAGGGAAAACTCATTGAAGACAAAGATAGAGGATTGAGATCAGATGGCAAGCCTTGGATGATTATGAAGTATAAACTGATCCGGTGTTTAAAAGAAGTGCCGATGAAACAAATGCCCAAGGACGTGCTGAAAGATCTGAAGTGGTGGTATGTATATTGTGAGACAGCTGAAGCAGTAATGGAGGACGAAGATGAACAAGAGCTGCTGAGAGTATATGATCCGATGCATCTAGTGAACTTGTCTCAAGCTGATCTGCAGGTGCTGAATGAGAAGAAGATATTCTATATTCCTGCTTGGAAAGACGAAGCGAGGAAATATCAAAGAGTTGTTTCTGTTTGTGTACGAGAATGAGTGCATGCTTGAAGATGAAGATACAAGATTGTTGAAGATTACAAGACACGTGCTTTGAAGCTAAAGATATGAAGCTACTGCCAAGGGGGAGTCTGTTGGTACATGATGTCAGTAGTTCAGTATATAGTGTCTGTAATCGAGTCGTTTGGATTAGTATTTTGTATTAAGCGAAGTTAGCTAACAAGTTCGCTGATATAGGCGAACTTGTTAGATAAGCGAAGTTAGTAACAACTTCGCCTGAACATGCCAGGCGAAGTTGTCGTCTTATATATCGGCTAGGTTACGGCTGAGATAAAAAAGACGAGTTGATCGAGTGAATCAGTTAATCATTGTATCGAGCTTACGAGTCCAGTGTTTGTGATTGATATCACGTGTTTCCAGTTGCAATATACAACGTGTCTTTGCTTATTGTAACGTGTGTTCGATTGTGTTAACGTATATCGTCTTCTACGCTCGTAACGTCTTACGTAGGGATTCCGCACCTACGTAAAACGAGATATTCCGTGTCGATCCGGCTGGGAACCTACAGTACTACTAATATAACAATTGACATTTATTTTCCAAACTAGGACCATCAACTCTAAGCATGGGTGGCATTTTTTTTACGTTTTTAGTTCATTTTTTGTATTTATATATATGTTATTATTATTTATTGGTCAAGAACCTATCTATTTTGACATTTGAAGCAAGCACCAGATCACCATCATGTGTAGTGGCACCATGTATATTTTGTTATTCAAACAACTATCATCACAAACCACTCCAAAACCAACATTCCAATTCGTTTAACACGCTTCAACTTTTGATCAAACTAGCAGTTGTAACCTTAATTAAAATTTATAAACAAGCTTTTCCATTGGTCTATACTTTTGGCCCATTTCATTTAAGTTCCTACATTCTGACACGTTTAATTAATTACTCATTGGATCTAATAATTCTTTAAAGCTTGTATTTTTTAAAGAATCAATTTATGTGCATGACTATACACTTGTATATCTGGTTTAGGGGTTAGTTGTAATATGCACTTTTGTTTTAACATGTCCAAACTGGTTATTGAGATGGTCTATTGCATCACTAATGAGTCGGTCAATTAAGAAAAGCAACTTAAAATGAAATGAGTCAAATAACTTGGACAATTACATCATTTCTAATGCATATTTGACGAAAACAATGACCTTATTTTGTAAAATTTTGTGGATTGAACACTTAATCTGATTAAAATAAAGGGTTAAACAATCTTTTAAATGACATCACCCAAATATAACCTTACAAAGGTTACAACTAATTAACATTCCAAAGATGCGCAACAACCTTGATGAAATTGGGGAACTAAACAAGACCAGAGTCGAATGCTTTGAAATAGGAGTGAATTAAATATATTGTTTTGTTGTGTCTTCAATCCATGAACGAGGCTTGTATTTGAATGACAAACGAGGAAAAGATTGAAGTTTCCAATTGAATGACACGTTAATTCAGTAATTGAAGATGGAGTCGTTTGAAGGAGCACATGTTAAACCCTTTTGAGTTTTGGTGACCAGCCTCACAATCTCAAGCCCATCCAGAATAAGCCCATTATGCAAAATAAACAAAAAATAGAAAAAGATTATAAGGAAAGCATACGAATTAAATTGATTAATTTTAACACCCTCCCTCGATTTAATTCACAAAAAAGTTAATTAAACCAAGTTTGTCACAGAGGTAGTTATGTTGAGATATACCAAGACCTTTAGTATCAGCTGGTTGCTCAGTTGTATCAATTTTATTAACTTTAAAAGTTCCAACCATTACCCTTTCTCTCAGAAAGAATAGGTCGATCTCAAAGTGTTTTGTTCTTTCGTGAGAAACAGGGTTTGCAGAAATAAATATAGCAGCAGTATTATCACAATGAAGATTTATAGGAAGAGATTGACTGACCTGAAAATCATTAAGAAGTTTTAGAATCCAAATAAGTTCACCTCCAGTTATATTGAGAGCCCTATACTCAGCTTCGGCTGATGAGCGAGACACTGTACTTTGTTTTTATCTCTTCCATGAGATTAAGCAGTCGCCCAAATAAACACAATATCCAATGACACGTCTACGGGTGGCTAAGCACTTTCCCCAATCCGAGTCAGAGAATCCTTTTAACTCAAAGTTGGTCCCCTTTTTTTATAAAAAATACCTTTACCTGGACTTGTCTTAAGGTACCTTAGTAGCCTTAAGGCAATTTGGATGTGTGAGTTGAGAGGTTGGTGCATGAATTGACTAAGACATTGGACCGTATAAGAGATATCAGGTCGGGTTAATGTTAAATAAATGAGTTTCCTGATTAATGCCTGATACTCGGTTTTATTTTGAATTAAAAAATCATTTTTGTCATGGTTTGCTTCATCAAAAAATTGAACATTTTGTTCTAAAGGGTTCCCCACCGGTTTACACCCTAATAACCTAAAATCATTTAAGAGTTATAAGCAATATTTCCTTTGGTTTAGACACAGACCATTTTCATTTACTAGTTTTCAATACCCAAAAAATATTTTAAGTTGCCCAAATCCTTAATCATAAAACTCTGATTCAGTTTTTGTTTTATTTTATCAATTTCAATTTCACAATTTCCTGTGATAATTATGTCATCAACATAAACAAGAAGAATAACAAGTTTTGAATCAAAGGTTTTTATAAACAAGGAAACATAATTTTTGTTTTGTTTAAAACCAAACCCAAGAAGAGTGGAAGTTAGCTTTACATTCCGTTGTCTAGGGGCCTGTTTCAGCCCATATAAAGACTTTACTAACTTGCAAACTTTTCCATTCTCAAAAGTAGACTCAACCCCCTCAGGAATAGTTATGTAGACATCCTCATTCAATTCCCCATATAGAAAAGCAATATTAACATCAAGTTGAAAAGGATTCCAGTTAGACTGCACATCAAGAGCAATTACGGCTCTAACAGTTACCATTTTAACAATCAGGGAGAAAGTCTCGTCAAAATCAAGACCCTCCTTTTGACTATACCCTTTTGCAACAAGTCTCGCTTTATAGCGCTCAATTTCACCATTTGACTTGTACATGATCTTATAGATCCATTTACATCCTATTGCCTTCGGTTTTTTGTAAGTCTGTAATTTCCCAAGTTTTGTTTTTGATTAGGGCTTCTATTTCACTATTCATGGCATTTACCCAATTAATGTCATTGCATGCTTGCTGATAAGTCCTAGGTTCAACACTTTGGTCCAGTAAGGAAAGAAAGCAAAAATTCTGGGTAGACAATTTAGCATAGTTAACATATTTTTCTATCCCATATTTTACTGTTCCCTCAACCATATATTCATTGTATTTTCTAGGTAAAGAACTGGGTCTATTAGATCTTCGAAAGACATCCGAGGTTGTAGTTTGGGGGCCCTCATAGGAGTTTATATTATCCATAATTTCATCATTGGAAGTTGCAACATTGATAGGATTGTGATCATCCTGAGGTGCTCCTGTTGGACAAGCTAGGTCTAATGCCTCAACATTGTCGGTGGTTTCATTAGTGAAGCTAGGTCCACTAGAATCCTTACCGGTTGTTTGCAGCGATCTACTAGCTATATTATCATCAGATTCAACATGAATCTCAAGATTGTTTGTGGTCCTACTAATGTTACCATCATCCTTGGATACCTCCCATCATCACCGGACAAAAAAATTTTAGTCTCAGAATTTTTGATTGAAAAATATTCATCAAAGATGTTTAGACTATTTAAATTATCATTGTTAGGTAGATCAATTTTCTTAATAAGAGGAAAAAGGTTTTCATAGGATTTAACATCCTTGAGAGGAAAATAGTTTTTATAGAATTTAACATCTCTTAAGTAAAATATGGATCTATCATCAAGATATAGAAGTTTATACCCTTTTTTTCAAATGAATAACCTATAAAAACACTTTTAGAAGCTCTACTTTCAAATTTTGATTTTGGATTTAAATTTGTAGCAAAACAGAGACAACCAAAAACTCTGAGATGTAAGAGAGGAGTTTTTTTTTCAAACAACAATTCAAAGGGTGTCTTTTCATTTAGCACGGAGGAGGGAGTCCTGTTAATTAGATAGGTAGCTGTTAGTATACATTCAGACCAAAGGTTTAATGGGACTCTACTCAGAAATAATAAGGATCTAGCAACATTTAGCAGGTGTCTATGTTTCCTTTCAACAATTCCATTTTGTGGGGGTGGGGGTGGGGGTGGGGGTATGAACACATGTAGTTTGATGAAGTATTCCATTGGATTTTAAAAATAGCTTAAACTTCTTATTTATAAATCATATGCCATTGTTAGTTCTAAAGCATTTTATATCTTTTGTAAATTGTATTTTCAAGAGTTGGACAAAGCTTTTAATATTAAAGAACACTTCATCTTTAGACTTAAGCATGTAAACCCAAACACATCTTGAATAGTCATCCACAATTGTTAAGAAAAATTTTACCCATCCCTACTAGTGACCCTAAAAGGGCCCCATAAATCAAGATGAACTAAATCAACATTTTTGGATTTATTCTCACTTAGTGGAAAAGGTTCTCTAGTTTGTTTAGCCCTATGACATGTCTCACAGGGTATGAACAAATTTGTTTGATTAAGATTAAGACTCAACTCATGTTTTAAAACATTTAGAACTTGGTGAGAGGGATGACCAAACCTAGCATGCCATAAGGTAGCATTTTCATTATTGGGACCTAAGCTATTATCACATATAAAAGTACCTGGAACAGAAAGAAGGTTGTGCACAGAAAGAAGGTTGACACAATATTCAGGGACAACAAGAACATCATACAGAATAACTCCATCAGCAAGTTTAAGTTTACCAATAGAGGTTCTTTTAGCTTTTGTTCCATTTGGGTGATGAATTAACATGCCAAAGTGAGATACATCAATAAGATCAAACATTGATGTGTCAGATACAACCATGTGTTGATTGGCCCCAGAGTCAATTATCCACCCTTTAGGATTATTATTAATAAAATTTATAGTCCCAGAAAAAAAATGACCCACAACTAGTGAATTGACAATTACCTGCCATGTTACAGCTTCCTTGGTCCGCTTTGACAGGTTCATTAATTAATGACATAAGTTTGGCAAATTGATCAGTAGTAAACTGTTGGGAAATGCTTACATTTGTAGAAGTTTCATTAGAAGCACAATTACTTTTAGCTTTCATTTTACCATTGTAATTTGCAGGATACCCAACTATTTCATAGCATCTTTCAACCACGTGACCCAACTTATTGCAATTTGTGCATTTTAGGTGAGCATTTTTGAAATAGGTTTTTTAAAAGTGTTAACTTTGGCAGCAAAAGCAGCTGGTTGAGTTATGTTTGATGAAGCTATTCCCTTGTGAGATTCTTCTCCCGAGATAAGAGCAAACGCAGCCTTTAAAGAGGGTAAAGGATCCTTTGTTAGTATATAAGACCTCAAGGGCTGATAGGTTTCATCTAACCCCAATAAAAATTGCATTAACCTGATATTTTGATTAAACTATGCTATTCTTTCCTCAGCGTTACACGTACACTGAGGTAGCTCACTTAAAGAATCAAATTGCCTCCATCGGGAGGTTAACTTATGGTAATATTCAAAAACTGTTAAGCCATTTTGTTTTAAAAAAACAAATTTGTTGATGTAATTTAAAATAACTGAACCATCTACTTTTGAATAAGTTTCTTTAAGTTCATTTCAAATATTTGAACAACAAAAAGATCATCTAAAATAGAGTTGAGTATCCAAGATAGAACCACAGAATTGCACCTATCCATTGACGGGCTAGGACATCATTAGTGGTTGATTTAACACATGATTTATCAACGAAGCCAAATTTGTTTTTAACATGCAATGCGAGTTCCATAGCATTAGCTCAAATATTATAGTTTTAGTCCCTTTTAGTTTAACACTAACAATAGTTAAGGTATTAGTGTCACTAGCATGCAAATATAACGGGTCATCGAAATCTAAACTACTAATCAAGGTAGTAGCCGGATTGATATTAGCCATTTCTTATCACACACACACAACCAATAAATAGAACACTAGGCACGTTTAAGATTGCAGCGGAAAAAGGTAATAATAACAATAATAGTAATAGTAATAGTAATAGTAATAATAATAATAATAATCTACCCTCTCTACTTCTCAATCACCCAAAAATTTATTTTCCCGCCCATAACAATAATAAGGCCCCTTTATTATTCTCCATGATGATTTATTATTTAGGGTTTATTATTATCTCCATCAAATCCGTCTCACAATACGCTTCATCTTCCCTCCTGATTCTTATTTTTCATCCCTTATTCTTAATACCCGGATTCAATCATTATTCAAGAATAAACGGGGCATGGTTTAACGAACTGAATCTGGATATACCATATATAATCGATTGCTACAGATTCACTAGGTATGTTCAAAATCTAATCTTCTATTGGTATTATTTTTTTGGTGTATGGTGTGATTTTGATTGGTATCATCACATATCAACGTGTTGTGATTTTGATTAAGGATAGCAAACTCTATGCATACAGTTTTGAGTGTTTCACTAACAGCTTGATCGTTCCCGGCCGAATCAATTTTCTTTTAAGGGCTGCAATGAGTACTCAGTTCAAGAAACTTGATCTTTAAATATCATCGCATCATGTTTGTATTTTTATGTTTGTATAGCCATAATAGTCATAATACTGATTTGCTAAACTTTTAGTATTACAAAATGTTGCAACTCTTCATATTTGGTTTTTTAATTAATAGACTTTGTTTACTGTTACTTAATATATTAAGGTTTTAGCGCCATAATAGTCAACATTACTATTTGTTGAAGAAGATGATGGTCATGTTGTGACAGGCTATAAAAGTTGAGATTTTTTGATACTTTGATGAGAACCATATTTATCAGAGGAATTACTTAAACATAATGATCAGTTACAGGAGAAGGATGTAAATTTAAATACGTTTTCACTAATTAATTTATTCATGTTACCATAATAATTAGTTTTCTTGATCTTGCAATTTGTTTTTGTGGTCAGCACTACATCATTATTTTTGTTCCTTAGATTAATACCTAATTTCCAAAGTAAGAATAGCTTCTGTTAGTGTTTGGTATCATTAGGCCAAGTGCCCAAGAGGTGAGCACCATGTATATGACTTATACGCTATTAGGTTATTATTCACACCATCAAATGTCTCTATGTAGTTATTATATTGTGTTTTAAATTGGTGAACTTTTCATCATTTGTAGCTGTGTCTCTCTTGTCTGTATATCAAGTTTGTTTGTGTAATTTTGATGATTGATACAAGTGTTAGTTTCTATTTTCCTGCTATGTTAATTGCACATTTGATGGTGATTATAACCATAGCTTTAGTATTTAGGTTAACAATAAAACTAACTAATGAATTTGAATCAATGTTGCAAAAGTCGTTAGGCGGTCTCTAGGCGGCCGACCCCCTTTGAGGGAGTACTCGGAGTACTCGGGGGGTAATCGGAGAGTACTCGGACATGGTAAATATAAAGAAAATTAATATTTGGCTATTATATATATGTCAAATATCATAAGTTTACTAATATTAATAACAAAATAGGTGAATATCAATATAAATAAAAGAAATAAATTTTTAAATATAAAATATTATCAAAATTACTAATCATTAATTAAAAAAATGATATTTGTTCTTTAATATTATTGAAATAACAATTATGTTTTATTTTTTTATAGTCAAAATCGGTCCAAGTTCACCGATAAGATGTGATTCTGGCTGAGGTTGACCACATTTGACCGATTCTTAGTAACTAGGCGGATTTATAGAAACTCGCCTCGGTGACATACCTTGTAGCGAGTACTCGGCCTTGTAATCCTACTTTTACAACATTAATTTGAATTGATGGATTACTTTGGTTTTGATTTTTTTCTAAATTTTATAGAACATAACCAGTTTTTTCTAATATTGCTCTAGATCCATATTCTTCAAATGGGCATGACGGTGTTGTCAAAGAAGATGACGGTAATTAGCATACCCTAGCTTCTATGTCTTCTAAAATTCATCTTTTAAGCTTCAACTCATGTCATGGTATGTGTTTTTAAGGATGCATATCTAATAATCTTTGGAAGAAAATTATCAAAATATATCCTAAATTGCAATCGGATCATTATTGTAAAAGTGTTAAATCTCAAAAGATGAAGGCATGACATTGGTTGATCAATGCACTCGTGTGTATCACATAAGTAGTTATTCTGAATGATGACACTCATCTATTTACACAAGTATGTAAAGAGGTGGTTTCATAATGCATATTATTTAGATGCATATAAAAGTTATATTTATATATTACAAAATTTGTTTGTGGAGGGTAGAATAAGATAAAAAAACTATAGATGTTGGGAGTTATGTTGGACCAGCTTGAAAACCCGCAGTCAGCCTGTAGCAGTGTATGTTCTCTTGGTCAAAATGGTTCGGGTTAGGTTTTTATATAATTATATTGCAAGTACTCGGTATTCTTGCTAAGTTTTGGTTTTTCTTTTTTGTTAAATTAGATGTCTATTGTTAACATGGGAAGTAGCAAATAAAGCAAATGTTCCTCGTGATTTAATTACTGGACTAGAAAAATAGATTTTTACGCATAAAGATGTCACATTGGGGATGGCTGATGTCAGCTCCAATTATGATTGTGTTGTTATTGATCAAAACTAGGTGTGTTTTAGTTAATAATTGTATCAATATTTTTTACTTCTTATCTATTTGTTATTTTTTAACTCATAAATTGTAACACTAATACCACCTTTATATGCGACGATATGGTGGAGATCATTTAAACATGCTCTTTTAGGAATTCCAGCTGTTGAGCTTCACTATCGGGAGATGTTGTTGCCGTTCCTTTAATTCAGTTAACTTTTAAGTGTGACTGGTGATAATATAAAGGTAATTATATTTATTCTATAATATGCTCGTATTTTGTCATGATCTATTTTATCATTAATATTGAAATAACCCATTTTAATCATCTGATGAATATGAATTTGACGATATGTTATTTCACTTGCAATTTTGTGCATCTTTCTCAAGACTGTTAATGGCTTTGTTTGACTTTAAAGAGTCAAAGTTGGATGTTTGATAAGGGATTTATCTCTAATAACACTTAATTTTCGAGAAAATTCAATAACATTAAGTTCACAATATCTGAGGTGGATGCGAAACTTCTGATTTCATTTCATGTTTGTGTTTTACTTTATTGCGAGTTTATGTAAACATATGTAGGGACTAGGCTGGGCAACATAAGTAATCAATGCATTAAGCGTGATTATAAAACCATATTATATATACTTGAAGTAAGAAATGGTAATATTTTATATTTGTGATGCAGGTCATATATATGATATAAGTAATCTATTAACATGCTCAAATATAATCCATTTGTGATGTCATGCTCCTTGCAGGTAATCTTTAATTCATGTTCTTATATAACTTCACTTATATTTTCTTTTCATGTGTGTGAAGTTACTAATTATTGCTGTGTTTTGTTTTGCAACCATTTCTGGTAGTGACCAAACCACGACTTTTACAATGCCTGAAAAGTAGATATGTTCATCATTTAGCATGCATGAATCGAAAATATTTTGTTAAGATTATACTGGGCCTATGCCAGGTAAAAGATCTCTGACTAAACTCTTAAACATTTTTGGATGTTTTCTTAGGTATAATCGAAAGTAGTTATTTTGGTTTATCAATTGTATCAGGCGCATATGGTTTTGAAGGCCCTAAAAATCGTCAACCTACTCAAAATTCAGGTTTGTTAATCACTTGATCAACAGATTTTATAATTGACCTTTCATTCAAAGATTTTTTAAAAGTTGTCTAAAAACCACCAAATGAAATAGAAATGTTAATATTTACCTAAATACCAAAAATGTGTTTTGTTTGAATAATTTCATAAACATAGGTAAATATTAAAACTGTCTTCAAAACATTATTGTATGCACCGTCTATATCTTTTTTTTGAACGACTTATGGAATATACTTAGTAAACCCGTTCATAGTATTCCGGTTTGAGTCGTCCCGACCCACCAGACCTCTTCAGTTTTGAACCTTTTTAATTATTTTTGTTGCAAGGTGTTGAAACTGAACCCTTTATCTGGTGTTTAGAACACTTTGTCGGAGAAGAAGTATGCTTTCAAGATGAAATATAATGTGGACAGACGGAAAAGAGCTTTGGAATTGCAAAATTTTATGATGATGATTGCCACTCTTGAGAAGAAGTTCAACCTAGACCAGGTCAGAATGGGTTGTCTGGTTACATGCATCTGACAACCGGAGATAGGATTTCTCAATATACCTTCATATGAAGGTGAAATAATTCAGGAACAAAAGGTGGGCCAAAGTTTTTGTAAGGCGATAAAGAAGATGGGAAGTTTGGAAACCTACTCATTCCAAAAAAAAGAAAAATAATTAGTGGCTTAAGTTTTAAAATTGTTATCATTTGGTTTTGGATGTTTTTTAATATGTTTGCAACAATTTGTTTGATTTTCGGGATTTTGTCGTTTCAAATAATAAATATTTTGTATGATAGTTTTTTATAAGTTGGTGAATTTATTTCTGTAATGTTCTCATTGTTACATTATTACAAGAATGTTCATGTTATTTTTAATCTTGACCATCAAAAACATTGTTTGGGTCGGGTAATGAACCAAAGTAGGATGGATCACCTAACTATGTGAATAATGTTTAGTTGGCTAACATTACAAGACCGGTTGTGGTTATATTCCATCGACTCCCAAACAACAATGTTAAAGGGAGTACACTAAACATTTTTTTTACTTATTTTATTAGGTTTAAAACTAATCTTTTATTATAACATCACTGAATGAGATTATACGTTTATATTATTCATGAAATATTTATAATCATTTTATCTCATTTATTTTATTATTACTGAAATTTATTTTCTTCAAGAAACGTGTATTACACGGGTCACTAACCTAGTAATAATAATAATAAGTGTGTTTAGGAAATTAGTAACACTATGTCCTAAAATGCCAAATGCACAAAGAGCAACCAAATAGTGGTCCACTAACAAATGCCTAGATGCAAAGCAATAAATTAAGACAAAATGAAATAGGATAGAATTTCCTGACATAATAAGACCGGTAACCTTTGATTGGGGATACCGGGATGATAAGGAGATGTCAGATCGGGTGATTAAATCCCAATTACTGATCAAAACCTTATAATTGTGATCACAGGTTTCTTCTTTTTGGCTTCTTCTCCATTCTGAACCTGCGACACACAAAAGCAGCAATTCAACATCTTACAAGCCTCATAGTAGGTACACAATGTCTCAGGTAATCCTCAAACAACATCTGTAATCTACAATTTCCATCTGCAATCTAAAACAAGAAAGAAGTAATTCTGCCAAATGCCATCTATATTCAACTTTTGATCAATTGGCAAACAAGAGCGATGGCACCACAGCCCAACATTTCAAAATTCAAGTCTCAATTTTTTGGTATAAAGTTAGACCTTTTCCCTCTCACTTACCAGTTACCATCATCAAGTCAAATCTCAAAGGTTAGGTTAAAAATTTTGGTGGTTGTTTTATTCTTGTACTTTAATTGAATCTCAGAACCCTAATTAATTTTGTTTTGTTTTAGGGAGATTTCGAGTTCCTGAGATCAAGAGCACGAACCAGTTGGATTTCTAGTTGCATCGTGAGGTATGCTTTTTAATTTCTTTTTGAATTCATGTACGATCCTATTAACTTCATGCTATAAAGCTGCATATATTACATCCTGTTTGTATTTCTTTTTTATTTCATGTATATATTTTAATGATGACTACTGTTAGTTTAATTTTGATTATTTATGAATGAGATTCTAACCAAGCTATTTTACATAATCAACATATGCTAAGTTAGTTTGTGAGGCTGCTTTGAAACAATATTTCCAAATTTGCGAGACTACTTCATTCCAAACCTGTGCATTATAGACCTTTGAAACACCCTTCAACACCTCAAATGGAACAATGTCTCACATTATACTCACCATCTTGTGTTAGTTTATAGGTTGTTAAGTTTTGTTTATAAGTTTTCTTACTTCAAACCGGTTCTGACCTAAACAAATCCGCCTTTTTTTCTGTTCCAATTAAGAACTAGATAGAAACATTCCAATACACAAATAAATAAAATAGTCATTTATGTAAGGTTGAAAAACTCTCCAACACCTCAATAGTCATTTACATCCAATTACTAGCATAAGATGGACCTTTCTTAGTACACTCTTGCAACAACTATATTTTAGATCACACATACTCGAAATAAAGATGCTAAATGATACCCCAACACCCCCAAGAAATTGACATATGCTAAACGAGCAGGTTCTGAAAACATGAGTAAGGCAACCATTGTGAGCACATCCGATCTTGACATCTTTAATGACAAGAATCAAACAAGGAGGATGACGTGGAAGAAAATAGGGAAGATGTAGAGATTAACATCACAGTGACCGAGGAAGAAATTTGCAGTCACAAAACTCCAACAAACTATTCATGGTTCAGGTATTCATCTGCACCAAGGCCTGTAAGAACATACAATTTTCCGGATCTGCAGGAAATCGTCAAGTTCACGTCATCCTTTAAAGACAAGTTTTTCACAAGGCAACCTATTTACTGGTGGGGATTTGATGCACATGAACGAATCTTCACGATCAAGAAAATGTCTGGACGTCAAGTCAAGTTTTACAACATCCAACACTTAATGAGGCTAAACAATGAAGCACTCGATAGACTATGCGACCGCAACCTATACAATCCATCTGCCGACAAATTTGCAACAACATTCGAATCTTAACTTCGCAAAAGTCAATGGAATAGGTATGCATCGTCAAGCGCGATCATGGGCAGAAATGGACTATATGGAAGAAAAGCAAAGTTTGGAAGATCTACACATCCGATAAAAACAATAAAGAATTAGAGCTTCCAACTTATGAACGTAGAACAACGGGCTGCCTGACTTGCCTAAAGACTTGGAAGATGAATGCCTACAGCACAAACCTGATCATAGAATTCACATATGGCAGGTCTCCGGTCCAGCTGAATGAATACGACAGTCTAAAAGAGTTTGAGTTGGTGGACCTCAAAAACCTCAGCAGATTAGATCCTGTCAAAATACCAAGATTGGCTAATTATCTAAAAGGCGAGGGCAAATACTAGGAAGAGACTTTGGGTAGATTGATCACTATTGAATAAACTATCTGAAAACAACCGAAGACACACCTTAGTTCCCTACATGCAGGAGAAGTGATATCATGTACAGATTTGGAGATGCTAACATCTCCGAATCTTTACCCAAATGTAGTTGTTTTTTTAGAATCATTCGTTGGTTTATGTTTATTTCCTTTATTATAAACGCTATGTTGTCTGTGTGTTTTGTTGCCTTTTAATGAAGTGAGGTGTTTATTGCCTTTTCATTGGTGTAGTTTGCATGTGTGTATGCTGCGCTATCTTTTTATATGTGTATACGAGAATTATGTTTTACTTTGCATAATATTGTCATATCTTATTTCATGTTGTTTGTCTTCTCTATTAGCCTAAAATCTTATCTATTTGCCTATAATCTTCTATAAAACAAAATGTACACAAATTTCTATTAGCCTAAAATCTTCTCTGTAATGTCGTAATTAATACATATAAGGTGTCTACACTAGCTAAACTAAGGTAACACCATGGCTGACCTTTCTATTGAAATAATCTTGTTCGAGATATTAACAAGGTTTCCCTACCGTCAACACAATACTTTGTAAGGATACATTGTTCCCGCTCATTAGTTTCATCTAATCAGAGAATTCTCTTAATTGGTGACCTATCATGCTCTGTTCTACCAATCAACTTTCAGTCTGGTGTTAATGGGCCAAGCACCATCATTTCTTTTCCAATCAGTGCCCAATTTAATGACGTCTCTATTCTTTCTCATTTGGATGAATTGTTGTGTGTTTGGTTGAATCATACATCTGAGCAGCTTCTCTGGAATCCGATCACAAATGCATACAAGAATTTGTCAAAAGCTGATGGCCATGTCTTCTTTGAAGATATTGATGATGCTATTGGTTTTTTTCCATCATGTTTTTTAATCTATTAAGAATTTTTTTTTTGTTCCATCATGATGGTTAATTCAAGTCTCATATGATATTCTTGTAATAATGCTTTTAGACTATAATTGTCTATAATAACTCTTTTTTTATTTAATTTACAAGGCATTTATTAATTTACAATGACTAATGGACAACCAAAAACGTCAGCTGAAAAACGTAAAGAGTATAATAGAAGATATTATGCTTCACGCAAAGAAAATAACAAAATTTCGAAAGTTGGCATTGGTGATGTCTCCCAAAGTGATTCGTTAATACATTCAATAGAGAGGACACCGTTAAGAATTTTACGAGGTTTCTATTTATTTAACAAAGCTTTCTTTATTAGGCTTGACATCTTTTAAGTTGTTACTTAATACAATGAATTTTTTAGGTACTCAAATTCAACCATTCACTCAAGATGAGAACACAGAAGGGATTTGTATAATTTTGTTTATGATGGTATACTTAGAGACAATCGTGTCTTCAAGGAACAGAGTCCATGTACTCATTGTGGAGCAAAACGATTCAAATTTGAATTTGCTACCTTTTGTTGTATGATTGGGAAAACAATTTTAGCAAATTCAGACATTCCGGATGAATTGTATCTGCTTTTCACGTCGCAAGATGAAATTGGAAAAGTGTTTAGGCAAAACATACGTGCTTATAACACCAATTTTTCGTTCTCCTCAATGGGGGTGACACTAGATGATTCACTTACCAATATAAGAGATGGTGTATACATGTTTCAAGCACCTAAAGGAATTTATCACAAAATCGACCAATTAGTTTCACGGGGTGGAACACCTAGGTACCTTCAATTGTATTTTTATGATCCTGATACTGAGTTAAATCATAAACTCTAATGGCCAAACCTTGATAAAAGTATTACTAAAATGTTGACACGTGTTCTTTCTACAAACCCATACGTCAAAACATTTCGAAGTCTTTCAGAACTAGGACCTCTAGACAACTATAGAGTCAGTTTAAATGCTTCAGTTGCGCTTGACCAAAGGCTATACAACCGACCAACCACATCCAAGGTTGCTGGTATCTGGGTTGATGGTAATGACAATATCACTTAGTACAAAATAAGTATAGTTGTGTACGGTAGGTCTGAACATACTCAAACTATTCAGCCATACTTTGGTTGTTACGATTCATTGTCATATCCCCTTTTTTTCCCTAATGGTGAGTCGGGTTGGCATCCTAACATACCACATCAAGGAGTACCAATAAATGAAGTTCATAACAACCATGACAACATCGACGAAGTACTGAAGGTACAAACAGCTTACTTATCTTTTTAAAGTGAAGATTATAAATAATACCCCAACATATACTGTTTTTAACTGATCATTTTTATCATTGTTCAGAGGCTAACAAACGAAGTGGTAGAAAAACTATGGCAATGCGAGAGTATGTGAAGCCCCGCTCCTCGTGCCTCACTTTAACGTTGGATATACTCATAAACAAAGTTCTAAATATCATAATTAATTAAAACTTTTGCTGAATAATTAACTTCAACCATAATATATTATATAACATCCAAATCTTGTCTTTAACAAACATTCTTTGTCTTTTAAAAATAAAACATAAGTCTTTAAAATATCATAACATTTCCTTGAGATGCCAGTGTTTTTAATTCCATGCCATGTGTCCATATCAAACGAACAGCCTTATTCTACTCACCTGCGTGCATACTAAAAGTCAGCTATGCTGAGGGAGTTCTAGTAAATCAAGCAACATACAATTAGTTCACATATATGTACACATGCCCAGAGGTATGTACACCATTCATACTTAACCTGTTCACATTACTTTCTTACATACGTTCATACATTCATTCTTCATACTTTCTTTACCTTCATAGTACATACATAACTATCCATACAACTTAAAGAGCCTTCCGCCCTATAACTTCACTGATATTGTAAGGGTCTAGTCCCTAACATCACAGATATTATAAGGGTCTGGTCCCCACCTTCACATATATTATAAGGACCTGGTTCCCATCATCACAGATATTGTTAGGGTCTGGTCCCCATCATCGCAGATATTATTAGGGTCCAGTCCCTATCCTCACAGATATTATTAGGGTTTGGTCCCTTATCTTCCGTGCAACCATACCATACCTATCATTATAATTATACACATAAACTTTCATACATACTTTTAATACTTTCTATAGAATTCATACCATACATATAACTATCACATTTATCAGTATGGCATGCACTTACCACTTAAGGTAATTGTATTAACAATCACATCGAGTATGCACACAGCCCCGAAAACATAACAAGGCAAATGGGGCTAGAAACTCACATGGATTCTGTTACGTTTGTCGTTAACGGTTATTTCTCTCTTTAACTGAACTCGGTTAACTGTACACTAATTACGTATATCAATACTTGCCCTAATCACAATATTTAGGTTTTAGCTACAAAGGCTAAGTCTGGTATATTCTAATGGCTTTATAGGGCATTGAATTTGAGTAGTCCTCCTCCTTTGAACACAACTTTGTATTCGATTACTCAAGTATTCAGATAGGTTTATGTTAGAATGTCACTTTATATTCAAACTCTAACGTATTCGAATGACCCTTTGTTAGAACACAATTTTACATTTAAACACCAATGTATTCGGATACTTTTTATTCGAATACATCATATTCGAATACATCATATTTGAATATACTGTATTCGAATACAATTGTATTCGAACACATTGTGTTCTTTTCTTTTTCTTTCTTTTCTTCCCTTCCTCCCTCTTGTATTCGAAACATGCCTTGTATTCGAATAGAATACATGAGTTAGGATATGTTTATACACTAAGGGACATGTATGCGAATAGGATTGTGCACAAGGGAGATGTATTCAAATAAAGTCTAGGACGACATCTTGGATTCGAATATAATTTGATGTTTGTCCAACCTTTATGTCTTTCTCTCATCTATTCGAATAGGAGGGTTGTATTCGAATATACTGTATTCAAATGCACCTCCTGGGTCACGGTACACCCTTATTTTCATTATCCTTTATGGCTCTATGTCGTCTTTTAAACATTTCTATACCTTTCTTTGCCTAAGATCTAGTCCGGATGTTCATAAAGCTCGAACCTTTAAAGCTCGAAGCTTTTTGTAGCTCTGTAAAATAGAAAATAGTATATTAGAATAAATACATTCTTATTTGAATGTATAGGCTCACGATAAATTTGTTGAATTGATAGATTTGATAATGCACTTAAAAAAACCAAATTGTAACTTTTAATAAATAGTGTTACAACTATGAATAAAACTTGGTTAACATACATACCTTTGTAGCATAGGAGTAATTGTGAATCCTATGTACAACAACTTGGTCGCCTTTGTAATTTTTGATTGCATTAGAATTTCTGGTTCATAGACTTTGGAAACATGCTAGAGAAACATATGTTTAATTTGTAAAATACAATAAAAAATATATCTCAAATATGCATTAGCTGCTTATTTGTTATAACATTGTTAGAAATGAAATGAAGAAACATAAAAAAGAAGTCAACACATTATACCAAGCTTCAATAGAGAGAGTAATGATAATATCGAGTTTCTGCAATAGAAATACACCTTGAACACCAAAAAGGTACAATCTTTATAAAAGGAGAATGTCCATACCAGTTGTCATACCATCCAACATTAATGTGCCTGATTTTGCTTGCTTTTGTGCATTTCTTTCTATCCTTGCTATATTATTGCACTTAACAAAAAACCTCATAAGATAAAAAAAACTAATACTCAAATTAAGTATTTTATACAATTAAATATAGCCTACATCCATCTTGGTGATGAACTTCCAGCCATGTTTCCCACCATGACTCGCATTAGGAATTTCTTTCATATTTATAAACGCCTAAAAGTTGTTAAGATAATATTGACGTTATTGACTGATTCTTCTCTGACCAACCAATTTTAACCTTGATTGGCTAGCAAATTAATGGCCCAATCCCTCACCTTTGCAAAAGTCTTATGTTAAAATAACCATGAAGTTAATACTAGGAAAATATTAAAGTAAAGCTATTAAAACCCAAAATAAAGATTATAAACCGAACCCATGAAGTTAATACTTAGAAAATGCAAGAAAACCAAAAAATAAAATAAAATAAAATATTATAAAGCTAACTCAATATCTAATTTGTGAAATTACAAGTTCAAGTAAACAGGGAGGTTTAACCCGAACTAAACAAAAAACGTTAAATCAATTATATAAATCGGAAAATAGATTGAACATACCTATAGAACAATTTCCACCGATGTGACGGAGGTGGTGCGACAATGGTTACGGTGGTGATGTTGATGCAGGAGCGGTGACGGGGTGGTGCGATGGTGTGATTCGGTGAGACCGGCGGATGATTGGTGCGGCGGTTTGTAAGGGCGTAGAAGTTTTACTCTCGAACATATCGAAAGCTAGAGAGTGGAGATAGTCATATACATGTTTGACGATTTTTAAATTTCATATTGGAAGGAAAGAAAAGTGAAAATTAGGGGCGGGAAATAGTGGTGGGAATAGTTTTTTATGAATTCTTAAAATAAAACTTGTAGAAAAATTAGTAACTAGGAGTTGTATAAGAATATGAACTCTTTTTAGTTCTTACAAACTTCAAAATTGATAGATGCTTAGTTATAAATACAAGTATATTTTTTACTATAGTTATGGCATATTAGTTATTAAGGAGTTATATTGTGTGTATAGCGAGCTATGTAACGCATAATAATAGAATACAGAGGCCTTGAAGTGTTAAATTTAGTGTATACTGAGTCATGTTAGATGATAATGGATAAAAATAGAAAACATGTCTTAATCGACCATATTAGGACATCTTATGTCCTAAAGAATTAGATTAAGCTGTATCAATTAAGTTAGTCACGATACCGACACTAAGTTGAAGAAATAAATATGCGAACGACTAAAACACTATTGGCACACGTACAACTTATGATAAAAACGACACAATGTTAGTTGTTGTCGGTCTGGTTCGTGACGCTACAGGAAATAATCTAAAAATATAATTTCGACTAATTAGCATATTTGAATTAAAAAGAAATACAAAAAACACAGGCATTTTAGTAGCAAGTCAATGCAAATTCGGTCGGTGTCACTTAAATCAGTTACGATGTCAAAATTGAACAAAAAAATAATTTCGCCAAATGATTTTATTTAACAAAAAAACAAAGAAAACAAACTTGAAAAAGAACTGGTGATATAATTAGACAAAAGACATGAAAGTTAAATAAATAAATAAAGAAAATAAAATCAGCCAAAATGTCATACTCGATCTCGCGCAAAACAAATAAATACCAAAACCAAAAGATATATGTTACAAAGAAAATAAAATCAGCCAAAATGTCATACTCAATCAGCCATCAGACCACACAAAAATTGATTTTTTATGATATCAAACAGCATATTTTTATCATATATATAACGAGCAAAAACCGAACTGAAACCGATCAAAACCCGAACAAAACCGATCGTAACTTGGTCGAGAAACCGGTTTCAACCAGAACTGAAACCGATCATAAAACAATTTTAACTTTGGTTGACCTAACCAAACCAGTTTCAACCCAAACCCGTTTCAGTTTTTAAAACGGTTTATGCACCTATATCAAAGAAACCTAACTAGTTTATATTTATTCAGTAGTAGTATTATGCCCACCACATTGCGATGGGGGCGAAAACCATTAAAAAAAGTAACCTTGAAACATTTATCTAACGCGTGTGTTGATGGACCGGGGCGTTGAACCCGTGCTTTTTGGTGGGATTGTTAAACCGAACGAAAAGTAGACCTAAAAACATCTAATCACGACCATTTGTTGCGACTTGTTAACACGTGAAAACAGACCAAAAAATAATAACTAAGTCATCTTATGACCAAAAAGTTGAATGGGTAAGATAAATGTAAGAACGCTGAACAACACATGCGTGTTGTAGCGTGTAAATTTGCAAAATTTAGACTAAAACGTTAAATAAATTTTTTTTAAAAGATGAAAAGTATTAGAGAACAAAGTTGAAAGTGGAAAATTATTGAGACTAAAAATAAAATATGCTTTGTGACAAACTTGTAAAAAAATAAAGATATAAGAATTCAAGATAAAATTATGAAAAGTATAGTATGAAAAATAAAAAAGAAAATTGAAAAAAAAAACCTAATGCATAATGTACAACTAATTATGTACTAAAACCTTTCCAATTGTTATATATATATAATATGGTGTATTACCTTAATAGTTTTTAAGACTTGTTTTCAATCTCTAGTATAGTTAGTTGAAATGGTAGCATATGAACCAATTATTCCTTATTTTGTTTCAAAACTTTTTAGAAATTAAATATTAATTTCAAAAAAGGTTCTTTATATGAATTTTGAAACGGATTTATAGACTCAAATATTTTTATTTATTTTTTTTCATTTTCATAAAATGGCACAATAATCTTCAAACACTTAAGAGACTGAATTTTAGTCGTTGATCACTTGATTCTCTCATATAAAAAGCGCATTCATGACCGAATATACGCCCCTAAATTGATCTAATTTTGGAATATTAACAACTAATTTTCATTCTCTAATATATTTTTCTGAATTAGAGACTGAAGATCAGTCTACATTTGCACCCTTTTTCATTACTTATTTGAAACTGAATTTTAATCGCTAATAAGTTTTCCACATAAAATTTATATTCATCCTACATATTTGTAATTGAAATTTAGTCTCAAATAAAGAGCTAGTCTCATATTTGTAATTGTAATTGAAATTTGTAATTGAATTTTAGTCGTTGATCACTTGATTCTCTCATATAAAAAGCGCATTCATGACCGAATATACGCCCCTAAATTGATCTAATTTTGGAATATTAACAACTAATTTTCATTCTCTAATATATTTTTCTGAATTAGAGACTGAAGATCAGTCTACATTTGCACCCTTTTTCATTACTTATTTGAAACTGAATTTTAATCGCTAATAAGTTTTCCACATAAAATTTATATTCATCCTACATATTTGTAATTGAAATTTAGTCTCAAATAAAGAGCTAGAATACTAGCGACTGATTACCAGTTGCTAACATCAAGCACATAGAAATCAGTCCTCAATGTTATCGGGGACTGATTTATCAGTCCCCAATACTATGTATTCAAGACTGATATATCGGTCCCTAATAATTTAGTCTCGAATGGTCACTTTTTTTAGAGTTATCTTATCAAAATGCAAGTAGTTGACATGCAGATGTTTATTTTTAAATGGTTACATTTCATGACTTATGTTTTCTTATTCGTGTGTTGGTTTATTACATTGAAGCTATGTTTATGACTTATGTATTTTCTTATTCATGCTTATGACTTTTTACTTAATTGATTTATGCAACGCTTGTGACATTGATTAACCACACCAATGTTACAAATAAGGATACTAACAAAAGTATTATACAATATATATCAAGAGGGTTGATAAACCAACATAAACGAGAATCACGTTGTAAACTAGCGCCGCCGTGGCATCGCGCGGGTTATGTACTAGTATATATATATATATATATATATATATATATAGGGAGACGATCATGAGAGAACTCCTTTTTATGGAGAGAAATATAGAACTAATAATGAAATATTTTTAATTTAATTAAAAAAAATATTTTTAAAATTTGTTTTCTTTCATCCTTCTTATATGTTGTTATTCTTTACCACAAAAGAATATAAAAATAAAAAAAGTAAAACAAATTAACGAGTAATGCATATATGCAATACACCGACATTTTTTATAATGCATATGTGTAATAGTGTGCATTTTGATATTTGAAATAGTGTTGAATAGCATATATATAGTTGTTTGTATTGTATATTTGCAATAGTGTTATATTATATACAAAAATTAAAAAAAAAATCGATATAGTGCATATGTGCATTAGTGTTGTATTACATATATGCGATAATGTGTTTTGCATACAATTATTAGTGTCGTATTTGCATATATTCAATAGTGTGTATTTAGATAATGTATTTGTGTTGTATAATATGCAATAAAACACTATTTTATATATACAATACGCATTAATGCACATACGCATTACATCGACGTTTTTTAGGAACAATATCATCTTATTAGAAGGAGGAAAGAAAAAAAATCACAAAATAATTTTTTTATAATAGTTAAAAATAATTCCTTACTAGTTCTCTAGTTCTCTCTTTAAAAGAAGTTCTCTCTAGATCCCACCCCTATATATATATATATATATATATATATATATATATATATATATATATATATAAAAGGAGTGGATCAAGAGAAAACTTAAAAACTCATAAAAATAATTTTATTAAAAATAAAAAACTATTTTCAAGTTTATGTATTTTCCATTATTCGTATATTTTTTTACTCTTCGCTAGGAACAAATAAAAAAATAAACATAAAATAAAAAAAAGTAGTTGTAATGCACATACATATTACTATGAGATACTGTTGTATCACACATATGTATTACTATGTATTTTTATGTTCAATAGTGTTTAATTTATTATATTTAATATTCCTTTATTGTATATGTATAGTGTCACACCCCAACCTACGGCAGAAATGCCGGGGCAGGAACTGATTGCCACAGCTCTCAAGATACTATCATGCAATATTTATATGACAATATCTATTAATTTTATTCAATTTCCAAATAAATCAAATACAAAATACAACTCATTAAACAAACAATAAACACAAATTTAATTCTTGATTTTATCTTTTCTAACATAATTCTTCACTAAATCTTCACAAAGTTTTGCAACTAATTCAAGTGATAACCTGCATATGCGGATAAAATAGAATTTTGTTAACAACACATGTTGAGTGAGCAACACACCAGTTTAGTTGTACATATAGTATATATAACAAAAATATGTAGCTGCAATAAGTCATATGAGAATAACAAAATAACCAAATGAGCAAGTATAACTGAGATGTCGAGAAGCACAAAGGCTAACGACTGGCGTATGATCATACTAGACTGAGATTATGTTGGACCTCTCCGAATGCGAAAGCATACAAAGCAAATAAGCACATAAACAAGTAAGATATAAGTTGTTAACACATAAGACAAAGTTGCAGTTTTGTGTATAAGTATATATATGAAAAGTATATTTACGCATATGTCCCCAAAATGTGAGAAAACAAGTAAAATAGGGGAATCTGGTACTCACCTCAATAGATGAACATGAGTGAATAGATAACAATAAGAATGACGAAAGCGAATCGTGGTCGTTGACGATAAAGCCTAATATGGAAAAATAGAATGTGATACGCTAAGTTAATGTACTAGATAGAATACGCAAGTTCGATAATTATTAAGCTATTAAGTCATATTATATTCTTTTTATTTATAATTAATATAATATTTTATTTTATATAAAAATATTATATGAAAAATTATTAGTTATTAAATTACAAATAAATATGTTATAATACTTTATTATATAAAAATATTGCATAAATAAAATATCTCTTTAAAAATATTTATTAGTCTTTATAAATCCGTTTAAAAGTATATTATAATATTTAACATAATATTCTTTTATATGAAAATATTATATGAATAAAATACACCTTAAAAAAACTATAAGTTTGTTAAATTATATAATTATATAAAAGGTTCACCTTTTATATGTATAAAATCATAAATATTAGTTTTCGTATAAAGAATCTAAATATACATATGCGGACAAAGGTCGTGAAAAACAAGTATTACAAAGCCGGTTTTCATTAAAATGGTTTTAATCGGTTATTATTGATATTAATATATTTATTAAATGTTCAAAATAAGAAAATAACAAAAATTATCTAAAATATCGGGGTGCAGGGGGTCGAACCCGCAACCTCCACCCCATTAACCAACTGATCTAACTGATTTACTTGCCATATAATCTGAACAGAAACATATATACTGCAGACGCGAAACCCACATGAACTACAAACTCTAGAATCAATCAATCGATCAATCCGTTCATTGATCGTTCAATTAACATTAGGGGTTTTGACCGCAGTTCATAGACGAATAGAATGAACATAACAATTACCTCCACAAAGATCCGATGATGGGTTAAATGGACGATGAACAGCCGGCGACGAGTAGACGAGGAACGTGCATCAAACAGTTAAGTTAACACAATTAATTATAGGGTTTCAGTTGGCGATGGTTTAAGGACTGAGTGGGTTGATTTAATTGCGTTAATATCAACTCTATAAGGTATAATATTAAACGAGTGAAGGCGGTGGTTAATATGATAAATTTGTATCTTAAACGATCTACTATTCCTAATTGGTTACGTCGGTGATGTCGAATATAGTAATAAAAACAATATCCTTGATTCAATTTCCAAGATTAGAACGAAAATTAAGCATCAAGAAACTAAACGGGCCACGGTTTGATTATATGGATCGGGTTAACGGGTTTGGATTTGGGGCTGGATCATGGGTTAGTGGGTTATAACTAAATTGCAGTTTAGTCCCCTGGGGTTTAAGGTGGAAACATAAAATTGGGTAAAAGTTTAAGTTTGGGTTGAATTTGCATATAAATCAAAGTAGTTATATTTACATTAATAAATATGATAAGCAAATATTAACAAAATAATATTAACTTGAATAACGCGATACGTTTACTGATAAAATTTCCCGAACGTAAAACGAGTCGGGTCAATGAATAAAAATATTATTTTGGAAAACCGAGTTGTTACATATAGTAGTGTTTTATTATATGAAACAAATATTAAAAAAAAGTCGATGTAGTACACATGTGCTTTAATGTTGTATTACACATACGTACTAATGTGTATTCGATGTGTGTATTAGTCATATATTATATAAATACAATAGTGTGCATCAAATATGTGCAATAGTGTTTTATTATTTGCAATACAACACTCTTGCATTTATGCAATGCACACTATAACACATGTGCACTACACCGACAAGTTTTTGTTGTTTTTTGGGAACAATATCAATATATAAAAAAAGTTAAAAATAATTTATTAGGAGTTTTTAAGTATTCTATATAAGATGAGTTTTCATATGAACCCACCTATATATATATATATAGGTGAGTTTATTGAGAAACTTAAAAAAAGTTGAGAACTAGAGAACACTTTTCCCAACCCTTGATCATTTTCTCATATCCTTATGGTACACTCTCAATCAGATACGTCACATTATCTTTATAAGGAAAAAAAACCCTCCAAAGTAACAAAAAACTAATTAAAAAATTACAAAACAAAAAAAAAGTAAATAACCAAAATGTTTATCTAGCGTCCACCGTTTAAAAAAAAATAATAAATCTCGGTTTAGCGTTTGAAAAATAATTACAAAAATTATAAAACCAAAAATAACGAAACAAATAAAGAAGTAAAATACCAAAATGTTTATCTTAGCATCCCCTTTCAAAAAAAAAAACCTCGATTTAGCCTTCGGATTTAGTTTAACATTTTTTTTAAACGGGGAATACTATTTTTATTATATTTTTTATAATTATTTTTTTTATTAAATTTTGAGGGAGTTTTTCTCTTACAAAAATGATTTGATATAAATGATTGAGGTTAAACCATAAGGATGTGGAAAAATGATCTAAGGGTTGGGAAAGGTGTTCTTTTATTTGGAGTTCTCTTTGAACCTAATCTCTCTCTCTCTCTCTCTCTCTCTCTATATATATATATATATATATATATATATATATATATATATATATATGTATACACACACACACACACTAAACGGGTGCCCGCGCGATGTAGCGGGTGTTTGACCCCGTTACGCTTACCTGAGTTTCATTTTTTACAATATAGGAGAGAAACAAAAATACCAATTGCAAGATTTTGATTCAAATATCATTATAGACAACACTAACAAGGATAAAGTCCAAACTTTAGAAAAAGAAATTGATTAATCGTCTGTAACATCTACACATACCGCGTTTGCAATCAAAGAATGCATTCTTGGATCATTTTTCAATTCAATTAATAAGAATTAGGTCACGTAACAAATATGAGTGTTTATGATTCGGTTAAAATCTTGCAACCGTTTAAACGGTCATTGGTTTGGCTTCTTTTTTCTTTTTCTTTATTTTCTTTCGGTTATTTGGTTGATTTCCAATATTTTATAAACGTAGTGAACGTTTAGTTCGCGGTTTATACCGGCAACCAACCATATGAAACCAGACCAGACTATAAATGTTGAATGCATTTTAATTTTTTTATTATTAATTACTAGATATGTTTTGTTATATATATTAGTTTTAGTTAAAATGTAATTGAACATAATATTTTTAATACAAATAACTTGGCTATACAACTTTAAATTAATCTAATTGCAGTATGATTCTTTTTGTGATTTTGTTATTATTTTGAGTCCTAGATCTTCCATTAATATTTATCATTTTTGTGGCAAAATTATCATTCTTTATTTATGATCCTATCAAGTATCATATTATGTTGGTGTTTAGATAAAAATGATGGTACATTTAAATTAATTGTTATTTTAAACTAAATTTATTATTAAAGTTTAAATTGTGAAACCAAATTGGATCCATGTCGTTGGTAACGATTCAATTTCAACTTTCAATGGTTGAGTTTGGTTTTGAACGACAAAAAATCAGTATTAACAGTTGTGCTCACAAGTTTAACTTAAAAACCATCAAAACAGACACTGAACTTCCACATAACATATTAATTTATTTAAATTGAAAACAATTATAACAATATCATATTCAAATTAAAGAGAATAAAATGCTCGTTTTTATGGTGTAATTTTTATAAAAATATTAACGTATTAAAAGGCTATAGTGGTTTAAAAATCATGGGTGGGAAGTTAGTTTAAAATTTAAATTAGAAACATAATATGATTAAAGATGAGGGGCCAAACTTGTAAGTTGAATAGATTGTGTTTAAAAGACAAGTTTACCCATACTATCACATATACCTTATGCATTAGCATTTGTAAAACTCTTAAAATCAAGTGTCTTAATTTACCCTTGTCTCATGTATTATATATAGTATAGATATATACATATATAATAGGTTATCCGTTATGATAGCAATGAATTGTTAAACCAACACCTCACCGACACATTGGTAATGAGATTTTAACCACCATGTTGCTTAACTTGCACATTGGGAGTTATCATTATCAGTCATTCCCAGTGAAGTCCCACCAACAACAAAGTTATAAGTAGGGTCTGGGGACGTGGGATGTAGGCACACCTTAACTCTATCCAAAGGGATAAAGAGATGGCTTTCAGAAAGACCCTCAGCTCTAAAATACATATGTATGAGGCAATATAAAGGAATGAAAATAATAATAATAATAAAACAAAAACAACAACAACAACAACCACAATAATAATAATAATACTATATATATGGAAAGAAAATACCATTATGGTGTGTGACCAAAATAAGGTAAATAGAAGCCTTAAAGTCTCATTTCTCCCTAAAAATCTTTAACTTTAATTCTACTTCTCCAAGAATTCTTATCCTTAACCATATCCTCGGAGGGGTTTAGGTCTATCAAATCACGCCTAATCCTCTCATCCCAAGTCAATTTAGGTCATCCTCTACCCCCTCCCCTCTATAGTAATGTTTTCCACGGATCTAACAGGATTCATCGTCTGTCTTCTCTTCACATGTCCAAATCATCTCAATCTCCACTCTCTTATCTTGTCTGATATGTTCGCTACCCCTAATCTCTCCCGAAACACAACGTTTCCTATTCGGTCTAACCTTGTGCGCCCACACATCCATCGTAGCATTCTCATTTCTGCTACCTCCAATTTCTGCAATTGTGCCTTCTTAATGGCCCAACAATCTGTTCCATATAGCATTGCAGGTCTAACTACGACCCTATAAAATTTTCCCTTTAGTTTAGTTGGGAAACTCTTGTCGCACGATATACCTTTGGCTGCTTTCCATCTACACCATCCTACCTGAACTCGATGGGTCACATCACTGTCTAATTCCCCATCGCTATGAACAAATGATCCTTGATACTTGAACTTCGTTACCTGCGGAACCACCTGCCCTTCAATGGTGATCTGCGCGTCCCCATTGTCATTTACCCCACCAAAATCACAGTGGAGGTACTCCTTCTTAGATCGACTAAACCTTAAACCTTTTCTCTCTAAGGTTGATCGCCACTCCTCTAGCCTCATGTTTAGATCTTGTTTTCTCTCAGCAAGTAACACAATATCGTCTGCGAACATCATTCACCACGGGAGGGTCCACTGAATCTACTTTGACAACTCATCTAAGACTACTGTAAGAAGAAACGGACTCAACGTTGTCCCCTGGTAAAGACCTACCTCTATGGGAAAGAAATAAGTATCCCCCACGGGCGCATGAACACTTGTTGCAGTCCTGGTATACATATCCATAATTATCTCTATATATTTCCTCGGTACTCCTCTACCCTCCAAGCACTCACAAAGCACCTGTCGTGGCACACTGTCGTAGGCCTTTTCTAGGTCAATAAACACCATATGCAGGTCACGTTTCTTCTCCCTATACTTTCCATCAATCTTCTTATAAGGTGTATTGCCTCTGTGGTGGAACACCCAGACATGAAGCCAAATTGGTTCACTGTAACTAGAGGTGCACAAACCGGTTTTTTTAAAAAAACCGGTTCGGTTATTAACCGGACCGGTTTTTTTTGGCCCGGAAAAAAACCGGTTCGGTTAATAACCGGTTTTTTTCTGTCAAAACCCTAACCGGTTAGGACCGGCTTAGAAACCGGTTAGAACCGGTTAATAAACCGGTTTTTTTATTAACCGGTTTTTTTTATTAACCGGTTTTTTTTTTTTTTTTTAAATTTCGCGGTTTCAAATACGAATATTTGTTTTTTATATTTTGTACTTAATGAAGACCATTATTTTTTCACAGTATAAACAAACCGGTAACTACAAGGCAAACCGGTAACTACAAGGCAAAACGGACTGACCGAAGCCATTCTTTGCTTTCGTTGTTAGGGTTCTTTGCTTGGAAGATGAGTATGAGTGTGTGTTGGTGAATGTGTTTTCAACAAACCAAAGATTAAAAACACATAACTTTCATTTATAGTTTTTACATTAAAAATACAAACATTAAATCGTTATCGCAAATTCGTAACTCAAAAATACAAACATTAAATCATTAACACTGAAGAAATCTCTGCCAAGAAATGTTGTTCATGATTTAACTCAAAAATACAAACATTAAATCGTGAACTAGCAGATGCTCCTGTTGTTCCCAATCGCAGTTTGTTCATGATTTGCCTCCATGTTTGAGGGTTGAGGGTTGTCGAAGTGGTTGAAAGGAAGTGTTTGTTGAATCACAAAGTTTGAAAACTGTTGACGTACCGCTTCAACGTCGTACGTAAACACCCCTCCTTGATTCGTCATCTCCGGCTGCGAACTACTTCCCGCTTCGTCCTTCAAGGCCTTGCAAAAGCGCTGCTGTATATGCGCTTTTAAAGTGGAGTTTGCATCTTTGGCATAGAACTTCAAACAGTGCTTGCATCGAGCTTTTTGGCGACCGTTAGACAGTTCGCATAGGTCGAAATGTTGCCACACATCTTGGTTTCGTTTCGTGGGGATGATCCGAACGACCGTTATGTCTGTGTTCGAGGCACCCATGTTGACGGATGAAGCAGCACTTTGGGAGGCCATGATAATAAGAGCGTATAATCGAGTATGAAATAAACGAGTACGAGTATGAAATAAACGACTACGAAATAAGAGCGTATGGAGTGGTAATGTGGTATAATTGAGTGTGAGATAACAAAATAATCGCGTATGAAATAAACGTTTAGAGCTAGTAGAGTTGTATAATCGAGTGTGAGCTAACCTACCCAACCTAAACTATATATAGTTGTTTGTGGGGGTAAAATGTTAAAAAAAAACGGCTAGAAATCAAGAAAAAACGGGCAAAAAAGGACCCAAACGGTCATATGGCGGTTTTATAACGGTCAAAAACCGGTTAACCTAAAAACCGGTTAAGGTTAACCGGTTTTTGACCGTTAACCGGTTTTTAGGTTAACCGGTTTTTTAATAACCGGTTTTTAAATTTAACCGGTTCAATAACCGGTTTTTGTCCACGAATGAGTAACCGAAGTACTAACCGGTGGTTCAATAACCGGTCTAACCGGTTTTTTAATAACCGGTTTTTCTATTAACCGGTTTTCGGTTAAACCGACCAAAACGGTTCTATAACCGGTTTTTTTGAACACCTCTAACTGTAACATGAGTTTCCCGTCTAAGTTTAACCTCAATCACTCTTTCCCATTGCTTCATAATATGGCTTACTAATTTGATTCCTCGGTAGTTACCACAACGTTGGGCGTCTCCTTTGTTCTTATAGGTAGGAACTAGAGCGTTGCTTCTCCACTGGTCTGGCATCTTACCAGATTTGGGGATAATATTGACCATAGTAGTTAACCACATGACTTCTTCCTTTCCCAGAAACTTGCACACCTCGATGGGTATGTTGTCTGGGCTAACCATCTTAGCCCTTCCGATCCTCCTAAGTGCAGTCTGCATCTCTTCTCGTGTGATCTGTCGGCAGTAGTAGTTATTCGGTTGTTGTTGGAAGGTTGTGTTATCATATTATTTTTGGTAAGCTCTCCCATTGTTACAAAGATTGTGAAAGTAGGTTTGCCATCTTAGCTTGATGTCCTGCTCATTGACCAATACATGTCCATCTGTATACTTTATGAATTTCACAGGCCCTAGGTCTTGCCTTCTACGTTCCCTAGCTTTGGAAATCTTAAACATAGTATGTTCCCCCTTTTTTGTTCTAAACATTCATACATCCGTTTATAGGCCACGTTCTTTGCTTCCGCCACTACCTTCTTCGCCTATCTCTTGGTCGTTTTGTAGGTATCCCTCAATTCAACTCGCTCCTCCTCATTCGTGCACCTCATAAGCTCCCTAAAACATCCTTTTTTGTCCATTATCTTGTCTTGTACGGCCTCATTCCACCACCAAGACTCCTTATGCCCACATGCCTTTCCTATTGTTACCCTAAGAGTCTCATTTGCTACTTGAATGGTGTTTGTCTCCATAACTTCCCATATATGAGTTGAGTCCCCATTTAGACAAGCCCATGTCTGCAGTATGAGTTTATCCTTAAACAGTAGGAGATTTTCGTCCTTCAAACTTCCCCATAGAATTTAGGTGTAACTTTCTTCTCTCGAACAATAAGCTTATTTCTGAAGCCTATATCTCTCACTAACAGTCGATGTTGAGCCATAACTGTCTCCCCAGGCATGACTTTGCAGTCCTTCCACCAACGTCGGTCTCCTTGCCTCATCAAAAGGTAGTCAATTTGTGTGTCGCGTCTGCCACTGCTAAAAGTGATCAAATGAGAATCTTTTTTCTTAAAATAAGAATTTATAATACCTAGGTCATGGGCAACCGCAAACTCTATGAGATCTGTTCCGGTCTCATTCCTATCATCAAAACCAAAACCCCCATGTACGGCTTGAATACCATCGTTAACCTTACCAATGTGTCCATTAAAATCACCTCCTATACAAATCCTCTCACCCCTAGGTATGCCTTCTACCACTGCGTCTAGGCAATCCCAAAATTCTCTTTTTTCCTGATCCCCTAAGCCTACATGAGGCGCATAGGCGCAGACTGTTGCCACTACTTCCTCTCCTAGTACTAATCTCAATACCATAATCCTGTCTATGTTTAACTAAGTATTAAATAAAAGCAATAAAAAAATGGGGGCGAATTGTGACACGTGACGCACAGTCAGCAAAGGGTGGGAATTTGTATTTGTGACACGAGTGTATTGACCTTACCATGCGGTTGGATAGTTGGCCCACTCCCATTGCATGTAATCTATACTCCCGATCATGCCTGGAAAAGAATGTTTGCTTTCGTGTACATCGTATATGCGAGTTAGGTCGTTTGAACTAGAAATCTTCAGATAACGACGAGAGTTTAATTGTATTATCCCTATACAAATAAATTATTAAAAAATATTTATATTAAAAACAATAGTTAATACAAACAATTTAAATTTTACCGATGCAAAAATTCTTCAACGCATCTCTCGTTGTTTTCTCAGCTATCTTTAAATACTCGTCATTGATATCGGTCGTGTTGTCGTATGCGAGGATGCGTAGAGCCGAAGTACACTTTTGGATGGCGGAGAATCCTAAATATCCTCTTGCGTCGGGTTTCTGTTGAAAATACTCATACTCCCGCTCCATATCTCCAACGATGCGTAAAAATAAACGCTTGGACATCCGAAAACGGCGTCGAAACATAACGTCGTTATATGTAGGTGTGTCATTTTAGTAGTCCTTCATCAAACGAGCGTTCGCTTACTTACGATCCAGAAGGATATATGACCGTCTATGTGGTGGCGTATAGCTAGTAGAGCCGGACACCATGTTATTGGCGACGGTCCGAACCGCGTTCGTGACCTCTAAATGCTCTTCCGCCACTCGTCGATGAATCTGATGAACTCTTCGACTCTCTTTGATTAATTGATCCCAAATCTCGGCAGAATTCGTCGAATCCGGAGAACTCATTGAGTTTGAAGAAGTATGAAATGATGAAAATGATTGATATTTTTATGTTTGAGTTTGTGAATGATATGGTGAAAATGGTTTAATTGGTTTGATATTTATATTAAGTTTTTAATTTATGTTTTTTTAGTTCGCCGTTATCCAACGGTATAATTATTATTATATTATTATTCTCATCTCTCACCGGCGACAATATAACCCCGCCCCCAATTCGCCCACATATCGCGGGGGGGGGGGGGGAGGGTGTTCGCGCCCTTTCTCGCCCAACTCTCGCCCAAACCCACACCCACTACATATGGCCTAAACAGGGAACTAGGCATTTATTTGTAAGGGTTAATTAAATGTCTGTGAGCCACAACCCTAGGGGAGTTCACATGGGTGGATGAAAGTTTATATAATAATTAAATTTTATACAAGTCGTTGTTGGAGTCACAACATTTACCACATGTTCTATCTTTGTTGTTTGATTGCTTGTTTGAGTGCCAATGAGCCGTCTCAACCATTTCTATATAAACAAATGAGCTTGAAATCATGGTCTATTTTTTTTTTTTTTTTTTTTTTAATTTGTATCTGAGCTAAGGATTCGGGCTAAACAGTGTATTCAAAGATTGTTCTTCTATCGTGTTTTCTCAGTAGCTGAGGATCAAGTTCTCATATAGAGGGGCTGATACAACCCAACAACCCGAGTCACCAAGCACAGTACATCAAGCACCTCGGATAAAAGCAAGGCCTACTAAAAAAGTCAACAAGCCCATGAGATATATGGATTGAGCTCCAATTTTGCATGTACCCAAGTTTTTATTACTACATCTGTAACACCCCGTGACCGCAGCGGAAACGTAAACGGGATGCGACAGACACTTCTGATATCAACCACATTGTTTATAAAGAAAACCGAATGCATTAATATACTTCAAAATTACATTATCTCATCTTTCATTACCGTCTAGGTGATACACACATCATACAATACGATTCATAATTCTATCCATTATAATGTATCCTAACGTCCAGCACGCAACCTTACACACATCAAGCACTTAGCACGTAATCAATCACTTTATCTTAGTTGTACCTGAAAAGCATGTGAGAAAACGGGTCAACTACGAATAGTTGGTGAGTTTCACTAATTTAAATACACCATAACAAAACATTATGGTAATCATAAATAAGTGATGTAATTATACTGAGCCCACAAGTGAAAAACACTATTAACCCCGAAACGTATCAAATAACCCCTGGGGACACTGTTAACCCAGAACACTTCCAATAACCTCTGGGAACTCTGTTACCCCAGAAACACATTTAATAACCTCTGGGGACACTGTTAACCCAGAACACTTCCAATAACCTCTGGGAACTCTGTTACCCCAGAAACACATTTAATAACCTCTGGGGACACTGTTAACCCAGAACACTGTTTCGGGCCTTACAATATTAACACTCAAACAATTACCGTTTTAATACATTACCGTACGATTCCCGTACAATAAACATTATATAAATACATTCATTTCCATGCGTTCAGCATGTACTTAATCATTTTGATAGAAACATGCTTTCCGCCCCGTGAAAATATTTAAAACATTTCAGTAAAAAGGGGCTCGTGAAAACTCACCTTAGCACATGCAAGCAGGTAACAACAATCATTATTAATTAACACGTCCAATCTGTAATATGATCCCTACGATCGTTATTATACAATTATTGTTTATATAAACTTTAACCTTATCAATCGGTACATCTGGGGACACTGTTAACCCAGTACTGTACCTGTTTCGGGGGCAATGTTAACCCAGAAATACTTCTCCGGACTCAGATTGTGATGTCGTTTAGAGTTCCATGGTCACAATTTCTATTAATCGTTTTCTCGTTTTGCGTGCCTAGCACGAATATCCGTTTTATGTTTCAAAAATGAGTTTGGTCACACACGACCCGAAAATAGTGGTTGTCTGATAATTCAATTTAAAATGTGAAATTATAGCTCGGTTTAGACGTCCCGATTGGCCGCGGGACCCATTTCCGTCTTTGGCGTACCGGAAACTGTTAAATCGGTTAAAAATACCCAAATCATCCGAATTATTTTCGGATGATTCATTTTTACTTGTTTAACTCAATTATATGGAAATAGTCCATTTTTAAGGTTTTTACACACCAGTCAGCTCGCATAAGCGAACTTCACCGGTTTACGCGTTTTAACTTTAAAAGTTTGATAATTAGCACGATTAATTATCCGTTTACTCTCGGATCTTGAAATTTTGCACAAATCACTTTTTAATAGTGGGGAATTTTATAAAAATATTTCCAGAATTAATTCTTATATTTAAAATTTATTTATCTATTTTTTAAACACCATTTAAACACTAAATATGTCGTAAATACCAAACGACCTTAGAAAAATCCCAAATTTTTCCTGGATGTCCCCTACCATCCACATAATCCCCTGTAATATTTCCAAAACCAAAATCTTCTTTTACATGCTCTTTTTCCAAAACCGAGCTAGAAATCCCTAGAACTCGTTTATCCGAAAAGCCTACTTAGACTTCTCCAACGGACCTAAAATTTTGTGTGTGACTTATACATGATATGAAAAGCTTATCTGAAATTTTCCAGAATTTTTCATGATATTTAACTATTTTTCACCATTTTTGGCCAAAACCGAGCATTAAATTCACCAAATATTCATCCTTTATCCAAAAATTACCAAATATTCACAGAACTCATATTTTCATGTGTTTAACACCTCTGTGAAATTTCATGACCTAACTCTAAACGACCAACAATCTGTCCAAATTTCCCAAAACCGAACATAACCGAATATACCTTTCGTTTTCCGCCACTACAAGCTACAAACTCATCTTTCCACCTTGTCTACCACTAAATACAAAATCTACAAACAACATACCACAATACCAAGCAAGTTACACTCACGATCAAGCCATTTCTTTCATGGTTACGGTTATGATACTAAAAACAAAGATTTAACCGTAAAAATTCGTTTTTGATTCGTTTAACTCATTTCTTGGACCAAGATCCTTTGTATAACCCGTATACATCACTTGATCACGCAAGAATCGGTTTTTATCTTTGAAACCTCATTTTCTTGCAAACAAACTCAAGAAACGAAGATGAACACGTATATAACACGATTATTACCTCGGTTTTCTTGCTCAATTTCCGGATTTTTGGATATCAAAGTTGAGAGAGATGAAGGATTGTTGAATAGATGATGAGAAAAAAGAAAACAAAAGTGGGATGATGGACTTAAGTCCGATCGGAACCCATGTGGGGGTGGGGTGGGACCCACAAGTCCATTCTTGGCCACTCATTTGGATTGTGTAATCCGGATAATGTTGTGGATAATCTGGTTCAGTTCGTTTTTCGGTTAAACGTTTAATTCCGCTCAAAACGAGGCAAAAACGGTCGTTTTTCGGCTTAAAAATAAAATTTATATAAAACCGATTTAAAAACTTAAACCATGACATTTATTAACTTAAAACATCATAGTATTAATAATTGTGCATCTTTTTCGGCTTGATCGATCGTCTCTTGCTCGGTTTGGTATTAAAGGTTTCGTTTAACGTACCGACGTACTATTAAATCGAAATCCTTTTTCTGTGCTTTAATCCACTTATTCCGAAGCTTTAATACTTCGTAACATCACTAAATAACATATATCTCGTCTATAATTGAACCCTCGATTCATTCGGGTTTCAATAACTATCGATCGTTTGATCGCATATTCAATACGGTGAGTTATATATTCACATACAATCAATACAACGAACCATGTATTCTCGTATAATTACCATGGTAACTCATGTACCCGACATTACATATGACGTAACTAACGTCTACCGGTTAGGGTATACCTGGTTTCGTCGGAATCGTTACATTCTCCCCCCGTTAAGAAATTTCGTCCTCGAAATTTTACACGCCCACTATCTCCTTTTGAGAGAAAGGTGGGGGGGTTTTTCCTTCAGAATTCACCCTTGCGTTACCAAGTATAATCTGGTCCTCGCTGTGAATTCTACTTAATCTTAATTAATAAAGCTTGGTATGTCCAAACTGTTTAGTTATTCCCGTCTACTATCTCTACGGAATTAGTTATGATATCAAGTATGTCTTCTATGAGTACTTCTATTACTAGTACTTTCGTTGCCTCATTGCTTAGGCACTTTTCAATCCGTATACATGGCAAAACATCATGTATAGTACTTATCCCCTGGAGTACTTTAATCGATAAACTAAATGACCAATCATGGAAATACTTTCATGAGGTCCAATATATTACGGAGTTATTTTCGGTTTTGCCAACCTCATATCACCTCTCTACGGTGATGCCTTAAAAATACCTTGTCACCTCTTTCCAGTGACAATGGTTTCCTTTGAATGTTGGCATAAATCCTTTGCCAATCTCCCGCTGCTTTCAACTTACCTTAAATATTATAAATCCGATTGATTGTTTCTCGGGTCAATTCAAATCTTATGGCTCGATCGACGCCCATTTTCAATTTAACAAATTGGAGATAACTGCTTCACCCATAGAAAGCTTCAAGCTCTCGATGCTTCCTTCCCCTCCTTCCAATAATGGAAGTAGGATGACTATTTCGATCTGAGATAATTGAAAATGGTACTCCACGACGAGTTACCATTTCAACATCATGAATTTGGGCGAGAATTCATTGTGGTAATCGTCATAGATTGGAATGAAATGCGAGGATTGGTTAATCGATCCGCGATTACCCAATTTTCCTCATGCCTTTGATATATCTTGGGAATTTGCATCCCGAAATCCAATGTAATTTATTCCCACTATCATTGGCGAATTTTCTGTCATTGTGGCGTTCCCAAGGGTTTTCGGTATGCAGCCTTATCTCTTGCATAACTTAAATTTTCACCAACATACGTAACCATATCTTTCTCCACTCTCGGTCATTAACAAAATCTTTTCAGATATTCGTATCATCAGTAGTCCAATCCGATCCCGGATGTATGGAATATTTCGATCTATGCGCTTCGTCCATGATTAATTCACTAAGGTCATGGAGGGTCGGGATCTAAACCCGATTTTTGAAGTAGAGAATTTCGTCCACGCGCTGTTCGAAATTCTTCTCAATGCCGTAAGGTTCCTTCTTTTCCAATTGTTCCTCTTTCAACGCCTCACGTTGAGCGACTCGAATCAGGTTCGAAGGTTCAACTGGACTATCATCCCCAACGCCCTCATTCGTAATGGCTTAACCCGATCTCTCCTACTCAAGGCATCGGTTACGACGTTAGCCTTGCCGGGTGGTAACGGATGTCACAGTCTTAATTGTTTAACAACTCAACCCATCTTCGTTGCCTCATATTTAGTTCTTTCTGATCGAATATGTGATGCACACTTTTATGATCAGTGAAGATGGTGCACTTCGTATCGTAGAGACAATGTCTCCACATTTTAAGTGCATAGATAACCGCTCCCAGTTCTAAGTCGTGAGTAGTGTAATTTTACTCGTGCACTTTTAACTGTCGGGAAGCATAGGCTATGACCTTAATATACTGCGTCAACACGCATCCTAACCCTTTACGCGATGCATCACAATACGCGACAAAACCATCGTCTCTATCGGGGAGACTTAAAATCGGCGCTTGGCACAATTTTAATGGTTTCTATCTTATTTGGTTCTATGTGAAATCCTTGTTGCTTTACAACATGACCAAGGGATTATGCATTCTTTATTCAAAATCACATTTCAAAAATTTCGCGTACAACTCCTCTTGCTTTAACATTTCCACAATTTTCCTTATCCGTCGCTCGTGCTCTTCTTTACGTTGCGAATATATTAAAATATCATCAATGAATGTTATGACAAATTTGTCAAAATAAAGTTACAGACTCGGTTCATGAGTTCCATGAATGCTGCCGGCGCATTTGTTAGCCCGAAAGGCATAACTAAGAATTCATAATGGCCGTAGCGAGTCCGAAACACTGTTGTTGCAACGTCTTCCTCTTGGATCCCTTATTTGGTGATAACTATAACCACGATCAATTTTTCTAAAAATAAATCGTCCCTTGCAGTTGGTTAAACAGATCATTCACTTCGAAGAAGTGAGCACCTACTCTTGATCGTCACTTTATTCAATTCTCCCTAATCAACACATATCCTAACACTTCCGTCCTTTATTTCCCAATTAAAACTGGTGCACCTCATGGTGACTAACTAGGTCGTATAAAATCTTATCCAGCAATTCTTGTAACTGATTGGATAATTCTTGCATCTCAGACGGTGCAAGTCGGCAGGATGCTTTAGCAACAGGGCCAGCTTGAGACATTAAATCGATTCTGAATTCGACCTGTCGGGTTGGCGGTAATCCAGGGAGTTCTTCTGGGAAAACTTGTGGAAATTTGCGCACCACCGGGATATCTTCTATATGTTTTCTTTTAAATACTTTGGCAATCACGTTTGTCAAATACACCACGTCTTCTTGTCGTAAATATTATAACATCTCAAGATGAGATTTGAGTGGCAACATAATACCGTACACTTTTCTCTGTATGTTATATATTTTTCTGTACCCAACACATATATATTTCTATATATATGTGTTTCTCCTTCTAATCATCTTCTTTTCATATTTGATTTCTACTTCATGTTGAGTTAGCCAATCCATGCTAACCATTACGTCAAAACTTCTTTGCTTTACTGGTCGTAGGTCAATAAGGAAAGGTTAATCGTTCAGAATAATAGGACAATTCCGTACAATTTAGTTAACCATTAGGGATTTACCGTTAGGGATTCTACAGTATAGGGTTCTATAGTTTCACTAATCGGTATCTTTCCAAAGGGTAGGAGGTTAGCATGAACTAACTTCTATCGACGACCGTAAAAATATCACTGAAGCCTATTGATTTAAAACTACAACGTACTTAACACCACTTTTGGATCATGACGTGCTTTATTTGAATTACTCATAGAAGCACGGCTCCTTGCTTGATCAGAGGTTGATGCTTGTCATGAGGTTCATCTTCACTGCCACGTTCATAGCAAGTACAACTGTTTGGCATAATTTGATTTCTTCGGATGGATTGTTATTGAAGTTGTTGGGCTCGGAGTGGTTGTACATGAATGGGTTGGGGTTGCCGGTTCTCATGGCTTCAGTTGGTTCTACGAATGGGGCATTACGTCCATCTTTACCATACCTGTGGCCTACTATCACCCGACATTCTTCTTTCTGCCGATAACTATATTTTCCACATTTAAGGAAGGACCCTTTTATGCGGTTCATGTTTTCGCACCAGAACTAGTCTTAGTATAATTCTGGGTTGTAGGACATACCTACTTATTCGCAAGTCTATCTTGCACTATACCTTTATCATTTCCCTTCTTTAACACTCGACGTTTCACCTAACGTCCTTCCATTCCGCTTCCCATAGAATCAAATATATCAATGCTGGCTTATGACACAACCCTTCCAACGGTTGCATATTTTACAGGGTTGACTATACTCCCTATCGATGGAGTTAGCTCCCAATATAGCGCTCACTTCGCTTAATTTCAGGAGTAATTAGCCAAGTTACCAGACATGACAATTCCTTCGAATGATTAGTGTGCTCTAAGTGATCAGCACACAACATTTCTATCTTTCATAGATCAGTTTCCAATCTCTGAGTTTAATTACTCGAATAAAAGTGCTCTAGCACAAGAATTTTAAATCCTGACCATATCATCTGAGCAATAATTTTCTAACTATAATTTTGTACCATCGTGTTCCATCACGATACAACATAATCTACCAACATATCTGTAGCATATTTCACTACACAATGTTTTAGACTCTTCCCAATATCCTTAACCATTTCGATCTTTTCTATCCACTCGCTAATCTATTCCTTCATTTACCATCAGTCAACTATTAATAATCCCTTTAACACAACCGATAAACATATTCTTCACACCGGATCTAATTCATTACGACTACTATTCATGTTTAGTTTACAACTAATACTTGTAGTCACAATAGTATCCGGTGGGACAATATCACTCTTAGTAATAACACTAAGAATTGAAATATTCAAAATCATGTGATTGCTCGATCTATAATTCTGCGATCACATTCGCATCAATACTAGCAGTGAGCTGTGATACGACATTCGGTATCTTCATCTGCTATCTTCGAGCAATCGACTGAATCATATCAATCTCCATCATTGGAGTTACTCTTTTTATGTCATTCTGCCGTACTCATCCCGTACGCAGTAATCAATACTAATCTCACCGTATAACTCGTTACCAGCTCAATCATAACAGCAAGTACACATACACACCAAATATTATCATACAAATTACACATACCAGTATCTAGTATATATATATGTCCCACAATATAATAACATGTAGACTTATCCTGACGTCGGTTAACGTCTAATTATGGTTCATAACCCTTGTCACCATCTGACATATAGATCTTTCTCAACAAAAATCAATGTTTAATATACTTGATTTCAATATCCTTCTGCATGTCGGCATAACCGATACATGATCACCGTGAGCACCAAACGATTACGTACCACGGAGTTATAATATCCGTGTCCATTTGTATATTCGGCATACACGGTATACCACCTACGAACGAACAACCAACTATGCTACAATGATTCCAACACTTCTTTTTGTATAGGTAGTCACTCTATTCGAGCATACATGGGTGTAAACATCTAACGGATGTAAGGATAACATAGGGAGTTGTCAGGTTCAAGGTAATTGCGCAACATAGGTTGCCTTCAAATATTATTAATTACTATTATGGGAAACTCTACACTTGCTCAGTCAATGTCCTCAGGAGTTCTAGGTTTGCTACAATCGGTAATTCTCGATCTGAAGTTGGTCCGTCTCATATGTTTGTGAGTGAGCAATACATATATATATATATATATTTCAATATATTATTTTATTTTATTTTATTTATTTACTCCTTTACTTTAATGGAATAAGAATGGGTTCAGGTACGGATCCGTTCGTGCGTGAGGGTCGACGGTTCGGGTGAACATCTGGGGTTATTAAGATATACGGTACCGGTGTTGGTAGGGTAAGGGATTCATCAATTTTTGGTTGGGATTGACGGTCACTAGATATTTCTGGTTAATGTCTAACAGGAGATCTAACTTGGTACTATCATAACTATGGCCCGATAAGTCAGACTTATCATCAACCGATGCTTTAGAAATTTCGGCATCCTCGGTACTTTTTATTATTTCATCCCCCGATTCCTTATCCAGGTCCCATTTCTCAATACATGTACCCACACGATATGCACATATATATATATATATATACACATTAGCACGTATAAATAATATTATATACTTTACACATATGTTGCCATTTTTACCTATTAATGTTCCCCGTGACTTCCCCTGAATTCCCTCGTGCGGACAAGTCTGTTATTATGTTCCGGACCATAACAACTCACTTGTCCATCCAAGTTCATCCAGACCTCGTCACTATAAATTATTAGTTGATATTCAGATCCTATAATACTTGAGCTACTGGTTATATTTTAGGTATCTTTTAAAGACATCCTAATTCTTTTATAACCAATGGCTCTGATACCAAGTTCTGTAACACCCCGTGACCGCAGCGGAAACGTAAACGGGATGCGACAGACACCTCTGATATCAACCACATTGTTTATAAAGAAAACCGAATGCATTAATATACTTCAAAATTACATTATCTCATCTTTCATTACCGTCTAGGTGATACACACATCATACAATAAGATTCATAATTCTATCCATTATAATGTATCCTAACGTCCAGCACGCAACCTTACACACATCAAGCACTTAGCACGTAATCAATCACTTTATCTTAGTTGTACCTGAAAAGCATGTGAGAAAAAGGGTCAACTACGAATAGTTGGTGAGTTTCACTAATTTAAATACACCATAACAAATCATTATGGTAATCATAAATAAGCGATGTAATTATACTGAGCCCACAAGTGAAAAACACTATTAACCCCGAAACATATCAAATAACCCCTGGGGACACTGTTAACCCAGAACACTTCCAATAACCTCTGGGAACTCTGTTACCCCAGAAACACATTTAATAACCTCTGGGGACACTGTTAACCCAGAACACTTCCAATAACCTCTGGGAACTCTGTTACCCCAGAAACACATTTAATAACCTCTGGGGACACTGTTAACCCAGAACACTTCCAATAACCTCTGGGAACTCTGTTACCCCAGAAACACATTTAATAACTTCTGGGGACACTGTTAACCCAGAACACTGTTTCGGGCCTTACAATATTAACACTCAAACAATTACCGTTTTAATACATTACCGTACGATTCTCGTACAATAAACATTATATAAATACATTCATTTCCATGCGTTCAGCATGTACTTAATCATTTTGATAGAAACATGCTTTCCGCCCCGGAAAAATATTTAAAACATTTCAGTAAAAAGGGGCTCGTGAAAACTCACCTTAGCACATGCAAGCAGGTAACAACAATCATTATCAATTAACACGTCCAATCTGTAATATGATCCCTACGATCGTTATTATACAATTATTGTTTATATAAACTTTAACCTTATCAATCGGTACATCTGGGGACACTGTTAACCCAGTACTGTACCTGTTCTGGGGGCAATGTTAACCCAGAAATACTTCTCCGGACTCAGATTGTGATGTCGTTTAGAGTTCCATGGTCACAATTTCTATTAATCGTTTTCTCGTTTTGCGTGCCTAGCACGAATATCCGTTTTATGTTTCAAAAATGAGTTTGGTCACACACGACCCGAAAATAGTGGTTGTCTGATAATTCAATTTAAAATGTGAAATTATAGCTCGGTTTAGACGTCCCGATTGGCCGCGGGACCCGTTTCCGTCTTTGGCGTACCGGAAACTGTTAAATCGGTTAAAAATACCCAAATCATCCGAATTATTTTCGGATGATTCATTTTTACTTGTTTAACTCAATTATATGGAAATAGTCCATTTTTAAGGTTTTTACACACCAGTCAGCTCGCTTAAGCGAACTTCACCGGTTTACGCGTTTTAACTTTAAAAGTTTGATAATTAGCACGATTAATTATCCGTTTACTCTCGGATCTTGAAATTTTGCACAAATCACTTTTTAATAGTGGGGAATTTTATAAAAATATTTCCAGAATTAATTCTTATATTTAAAATTTATTTATCTATTTTTTAAACACCATTTAAACACTAAATATGTCGTAAATACCAAACGACCTTAGAAAAATCCCAAATTTTTCCTGGATGTCCCCTACCATCCACATAATCCCCTGTAATTTTTCCAGAACCAGAATCTTCTTTTACATGCCTTTTTTCCAAAACCGAGCTAGAAATCCCTAGAACTCGTTTAACCGAAAAGCCTACTTAGACTTCTCCAACGGACCTCAAATTTTGTGTGTGACTTATAAATGATATGAAAAGCTTATCTGAAATTTTCCAGAATTTTTCATGATATTTAACTATTTTTCACCATTTTTGGCCAAAACCGAGCATTAAATTCACCAAATATTCATCCTTTATCCAAAAATTACCAAATATTCACAGAACTCATATTTTCATGTGTTTAACACCTCTGTGAAATTTCATGACCTAACTCTAAACGACCAACAATCTGTCCAAATTTCCCAAAACCGAACATAACCGAATATACCTTTCGTTTTCCGCCACTACAAGCTACAAACTCATCTTTCCACCTTGTCTACCACTAAATACAAAATCTACAAACAACATACCACAATACCAAGCAAGTTACACTCACGATCAAGCCATTTCTTTCATGGTTACGGTTATGATACTAAAAACTAAGATTTAACCGTAAAAATTCGTTTTTGATTTGTTTAACTCATTTCTTGGACCAAGATCCTTTGTATAACCCGTATACATCACTTGATCAAGTAAGAATCGGTTTTTATCTTTGAAACCTCATTTTCTTGCAAACAAACTCAAGAAACGAAGATGAACACGTATATAACACGATTATTACCTCGGTTTTCTTGCTCAATTTCCGGATTTTTGGATATCAAAGTTGAGAGAGATGAAGGATTGTTGAATAGATGATGAGAAAAAAGAAAACAAAAGTGGGATGATGGACTTAAGTCCGATCGGAACCCATGTGGGGGTGGGGTGGGACCCACAAGTCCATTCTTGGCCACTCATTTGGATTGTGTAATCCGGATAATGTTGTGGATAATCTGGTTCAGTTTGTTTTTCGGTTAAACGTTTAATTCCGCTCAAAACGAGGCAAAAACGGTCGTTTTTCGGCTTAAAAATAAAATTTATATAAAACCGATTTAAAAACTTAAACCATGACATTTATTAACTTAAAACATCATAGTATTAATAATTGTGCATCTTTTTCGGCTTGATCGATCGTCTCTTGCTCGGTTTGGTATTAAAGGTTTCGTTTAACGTACCGACGTACTATTAAATCGAAATCCTTTTTCTGTGCTTTAATCCACTTATTCCGAAGCTTTAATACTTCGTAACATCACTAAATAACATATATCTCGTCTATAATTGAACCCTCGATTCATTCGGGTTTCAATAACTATCGATCGTTTGATCGCATATTCAATACGGTGAGTTATATATTCACATACAATCAATACAACGAACCATGTATTCTCGTATAATTACCATGGTAACTCATGTACCCGACATTACATATGACGTAACTAACGTCTACCGGTTAGGGTATACCTGGTTTCGTCGGAATCGTTACAACATCTTTGTTTATTGTTACTATGGAGAAGTCTATTGCATGTTAGGGAAGTTAGCACATGATAGGAGTTAGTGGCATTAAATAAGGAATACGGGTGATGAACCTACATTCCCTACATTTAAAGTTTGTTTTGCATTTTGAATATTAAGAAAGATAACTGTTCAAACTTTATCTCTTAACTCTCAAAAACTCTCTCCCTCTCAAGTTCATATAATTAGTGCCATCATTTGGTACTTTCATTCTTAACTCACCTGCCACCATGCCACCTTGCCGGGATACCGTCGGTGATGATTCCCAACCACCACTTACTGAACTCATTATACAACTCATCTCAGCCACCAACACCGCCCAGCTTACCGCGTTAATTAAAGCCACCGAATCACTAAACCCCAAGATCGTTTCACAATCGACAACCACCGCGAATTTGGTCACCCACATTACGACCCTTTTGGATCACAATACCACATTCAACGAAAAATCCCCACACCTAAAAATTCCAAAGTACAAGGAAACCCATCCTTCCTCGTTCTCGTATTACCATAACCCCAAAACACCCAAAATATTGCTTTCATTATTCGACGGTACGGACCATATCGGTTGGATTTTCCCAGCGGAAAGTTTCTTTTCGTACTACAAGATTCCACCGGATGAACGTGTAGACCTAACAACCTTCCACGTCATTGGGGATGCTCTAGCATGGTACCAACACCTGACAACAACAAACTCCTGGGATCTTGGGACGAGTTTAAACAACAAGTCGAACTACGTTTCGGCCCATCAACATACGATAAAAAAAGAAGAAGTCCATCTAAAATTATGCCAAACCACGACGGTTAAAGCTTACCAAAATGAATTTGAAATAATCAGTAACCGATTCATAGGGTTAGCCCCAAAAACCCTAAAGAACTGTTTTATCTCAGGCCTTAAACAAGAAATACAAGCGGAATTAGCCATCCTTAAACCTACAACATATTATGATGCATGTGCCCTGGCCAACTCGTGGAAGACAAACTGGCCTTTTCCCCTAAACCTAAATTCATATCCTCTACCAAACAATATTCCAACAAACCCACATCAACTATATTTACCAGCAACCTCGTCCTTCTACCTCCACCAACAATCCCTACACCAACAACCCTTCAATCCCCACCAAAATTGCTACCATTCACAAAACTATCACTAGATTCTATCCAACAACGCCGGTAAGACACCATTTGCTTTCGTTTCCCAAAGAAGTTTGTACCCGGACACAAGTGTGCAACCCCCAGTTCCTTGTAATCGTCGATAAGGACGAACACAACTCCATGTCAGATCCAAACAATAATGCTCCACCAGAAGATACACCAAAACCACAACTTTGGTCGTTATTCTCAGCTGCATACTTTGGTATTTCATCAGCCTAAACTTTTACAAATAACATGCTTCATCAAATCAAGCCTGGTCATGGTGTTAATTGACTTTGGCAGTACACATAATATTGTGCAACCACGAATCACAAAACAATTGAATCTCCCCTGCCAACCCTCTCGAACCGTTCAGAGTTATGGTCGACAATGGCCAATTCATCCATTGCTCTAGTTATTGCCCAGATGTAACCCTACAACTGCAAAAAAGTTCAGTTTACAATCCTGTAGTGGGTGCACTCGGATCCATAACAGCTGACTTCTCAGTGCCAATAATTTCATTCGTTAAAGATGGCAAACACTGTACCTTACGAGGGAGAACACGAACCCAACAAGTTTCTTCGAGCTTGATGTAACATCCCAAAATTTAATAATAATATTTTAAATATTTTTTCGTATAGTAGACAAAGTTTACTTAAGTGGTTAAAGAAATAATAAAATAACAAAGATGGTTCAAGTAGACTAATTAGATGGAATTAATTATGGACCAAGAAGGAAAGATGATTCTTAGGTCCATGGACTTAAGGGAGAATAAATACCCCTTAAAACCCTAATCATTTCCATTTTCATACATCTCCACACCATAGCCTACACAATCAAAACACACACTTAACCCAATTCCCGTTTTTGAGAAAACCACCCACAAAGACACAAAGATTCCCGGAGATCTAGCCGTCGATCGATCTCAAATTTTAACTGAGTGTTCATGTTATATAAATGAAGATTTCAACCGATTAGATCTTCGATCAGAGGTCGGGAAGTCTGATGTTTACCAGGAAAACCGTAGCAGCTCAAAAGTGAAGATTCCGGAAACTGTTCTGCTATTCCGACGACTGTAGCGGCGGTTTCCAGCAAAGGTGAGCTGATGGGTTTGTAGATCGGGACGAGAAGGTTCCGTGGCCACTTGAATCACTCAAATCGGAGTTCGTTTGATATGGTTTTGAGCATCTCGAGTGATATCAAACAAAAACCTCAAAGGTACATTTTTGTTTAAAAGGTTTACTTTTCGTGTACGGATTTACATGAAAATTGGTAGGATGATAGATCGGGTCTAGACAAATCGTAAAGTTGCAAACTTGAAGATTAAAATGGACTTAACGAACTCATGGTTATGAACGGCTCGTTTAAATAAACCCTAGATATAGTTTTGAACGTTTTAGCCATAAAGGTTCAAGCTTTATGCTAGAAAAGGGTTGAGTCTTGATGATGGGTTGATAACGAATGTAAAACGGTGGTGAAACGGCTGAGATATCATTTTTTCCGGCGATATCCCGGTTTTCCGGCGAAGGCGGCGCCGGAGTTGGTTGTACGAGGTAAGGATGTCAGAGAATGTTCTATGACATTCTGACCTAACCCTTGTTCGTTAGCGGTGACTTGACGAACTAGAAGGTAATTCGTTAATCCATTTCATTAGGAGGAAGTAACGAACTAGAAGCAGTTCGTTTAGTCGTTCGTTAAGGATAAGTAACGAAGAAGCTCTATTTCATTAAGTAGTTCGTTAAGAAAGAACTGACGAATGACCCCCCAGTTCGTTAAGGGTTCAGTTCATTAAAGACCAGTTCGTTATAATAGTTAGTTCGTTATAACGAATGAGTTCATTCGTTAAGAACCCCGTTCGTTAAGGGCTGGATACCGAACTAGAAAATTGGAAGAATTACAGAAGTGGTCCCTAGACTTAGAAAAGAATGATATAAATACATAATAGCCCTTGGACTTTGTTAATTAATGAAAGACACCTTAAAGGTCAATGAGTAACGATTAACTAACCGGGTAATGATTCAATGAAGTAAAACCGGCTTAGACACGTAAGGCTAATTAAGTAGCAATGAGAACGACTAGAGCGGTACTTAATATTGTAATTATTAAACAGTTAGACGCGCACAGCTCGAGAAGGAATAACCAGTAGCAGAAGAAGTAACCGAGTTCATGTGAGTTTCTAGCCCCATTTCCTTGTTATGTTTTCGGGGCTGTGTGCATACTCGATGTGAAGTGTGAAGTGTAAATAATGAACTGATTGGAAGTGTGATATAGATAAGTAGAAGTAGAGTGTGATAGAAGTGGATAGGGGTCTAGTAAGAGTGTTAAAGTGGCAAAGTGGCATAACATTATTCGCTATTAAAGTGGCATAACGTTATTCGTTATTAAAGTGACAGAGTGGCATAACGTTATTCGTTATTAGAGTGGCTAAGCTGTAGGGGTAAATAAGAGGTTAAGTGGTAAGGTGAGCAGGTTAGATAGTGGACTATGTGTCTTTGGATACGTATATAATGCATGTAGTGGTTGTATGATAAGTTGCTTGATTAACTAGAACTCACTCAGCGTAGTTGACTTTTAGTATGCACGCAGGTATATATGTTTATCGAGATGGCGTGAGGATGACACATGGCATGGATTGAACGGCTGGCATCTGAAGATGGAAGAAATGATGTTTTAAATATAATGTTTTGTGTTATGGTATCAAAGAAACGATTTAATATTTTGTAACGAATGCTTTAAGATAACGTTTCTGCGAAAGTTTTAAGTAACTCTGATTGTAAGAACTGTGTTTATGAGTAAATCCGACGCTAAAGTGAGGCACCGGGAACGGGGCCTTACACTTGATATCCACTATGCTCAAACATGGCTTCATTGCATCCATGCACACCCTCACCTGGAACCAAAATCATCCAAACAAAACCCACATGACACCATCGTTGACCCAAACATTATGGTAATATTAGACCATTCCACCCCATTTTTGAAATACCACACACTCTTTCACCAAGAAGATACCATGACCACCATATTCCATAACTCAACAATAACCAACCAGTTAATGTTAAACCATATCATTACCCCCACTTCCAAAAGCAGATTATGGCACAACTCATTACCAAAATGCTATATGACGATATAATCAGACCAAGCCAAAGCATATTTCATCCCCTGTTTTGTTAGTAAAAAAAAAGATGGGTCATGGCGTTTTTGCGTAGACTATCGTGCATTGAACACGATAACGGTCAGGGATAGGTTCCTGATCCCAACGATAGACGAACTCCTTGACGAATTATACGGTGCAACATTATTATCCAAGATCGACTTGTGCTCCGGATATCATCAAATCCGAGTAGCTCAAGAGGATATTCACAAGACTGCCTTTCGAACATTGGATGGCCATTATGAGTTTCTGATGCCGTTCGGCCTCACGAATGCAACTTCCAAATTTCAGTCAGCCATGAACAACCTCTTTCGCCCAGTGCTTCGGCACTGTGTGTTTCTTTTATGATATACCCGTCAACAGTGGTATACGTGAGGAACATTATACGCACCTCCGTTGTTTCTTTCACAAGTTACAACAGAATCACTTTTACGCTAAAGATTTTAAGTGTGTTTTTGGAGTGACGAATATCTTGTTTATTAGTCATAAATTTTCGGGACAAGGAGTATCACCGGAAGCCGAGAATATAGCGGCCATCCAAAAATGGTCCCAATCGACATCCTTCACCATGATACGGGCATTCTTGGGCTTACCGGGTACTATTAATGGGTTGTTCAACACTATGCCCATATAAAAGCTCCCTTAACGGACATTCTGAAGATGAAGTAATATAATGGAAAGAAGATGTTGATGCCGCCTTCAAAAAGTTAAAAAAACATATGCAACAACTAATCATGTTAGCTCTTCCAAACTTCACAAGACCATTTGATGTTACAACTGACGCTTCAGGTATGGCTATTAGAGTGGTTCTATAACAAGAAAACAAGCCAATCGCTTTTTTAGCAAGAAGTTATGCCCAACCATGAAAGGGCAATCCACTTATACAAAAGGGTTATAAGCCATCACATAGGATGTTAAAAAGTGGCGCCAATATCTCCTGGGTCGTCGGTTTCGTATTTATACGGAACATCATTGAAGAAGAAGGGATCACTTGGAGGGCCCCCGTAATAGAGTTCCTTAAAAAAAGGAAGCTTCCCACCAACGAAGAGAAGCCCTAAAGCTCAAGCTTAAGGCTAAACAATATCTGATAGAAAATAATTTCATATACAAGAAGGGAGATTTGAGCCCCTAACTATGATGTGTAGGACCAGATCAGAGAGACTATCTTGTGAGGGAAGTACACGGAGTCATTTGCAGGACACATTCCGGTCCAAGGTCGGTGGTAACTAGGTTAATGAACATTGGATACTATTGGCCAACAATGCACATGGACTCCACAACGGCCATCCACAAATGTGAAGCTAGTTTGCTCCATGCTCCCGTCAAAACAAACTCAAAGCACAACCTTGTACCCATCATCGCTGCTTGGCCATTCTACAAGTGGGGAACAGACATTGTTGGTCCCTTCCCTGTTTGAGTCAAAGATTTGACCAAAATGAAGTATATGGAAGATTGGAATCTTCTCAACCTCCTCAAAATTCGCTAAGTATGGATCCAGGCACATCTTAGACATCCGAGCAAGCTTTTACTTAGCCGGGTATGATATTTTGCATATCGGGCAAGGTTATCTTCTAGAATTCTTCTTTAGTGATTATCTGAGCAAGGTTCACTAATTAGTGTATTACCGAGTAAGGTATGCTAGTTAGTATATTCCCGGGCAAGGATCACTTTGTCTAGCAAGTTAGTTCTTCATAAGCCGAGTAAGGATTATCTCCGAGTAACCTCTTGGCGAACTAAGCTCAAAGAAACCAAGTGATTGGAAGATGGGGCAAGGTATTCATTAATAATAGTGGTCCGAACAAGCTTGATGATTTAAAGTAATATCCTTAAGTAACATCGGCCAAGGTTCAACTCAAGCAAGGAACAGTACTGTCGAGTACACTTTGCTAATAAGTTATTTCATAGCAAGGAGTTAAGATGGACCATTGAAAAACAAGGTTGCTCGTAAGGGTTTGCCAGGCAAATTCTGACAAAGTCAAGAAGACTGAAGTCTACCTTTAGTAAAATACTCTTCAAGTAAAGTCTACCCGGAAACTGATCCAAGCACACTTGCTAACCAAGTCTTGGAGTGACGAATATCTCGTTTATTAGTCATAAATTTCCGGGACAAGGAGTATCAACGGAAGCCAAGAATATAGCGGCCATCCAAAAATGGCCCCAATCGACATCCTTCACCATGATACGGGCATTCTTGGGCTTACCGGGTACTATTGATGGGTTGTTCAACACTATGCCATATAGAAGCTCCCTTAACGGACATTCTGAAGATGAAGTAATATAAATGGAAGGAAGATGTTGATGCCGCCTTCAAAAAGTTAAAAAAACATATGCAACAATTAATCACGTTAGCTCTTCCAAACTTCACAAGACCATTTGATGTTACAACTGACGCTTCAGGTATGGCTATTAGAGTGGTTCTATAACAAGAAAACAAGCCAATCGCTTTTTTAGCAAGAAGTTATGCCCAACCATGAAAGGGCAATCCACTTATACAAAAGGGTTATAAGCCATCACATAGGATGTTAAAAAGTGGCGTCAATATCTCCTGGGTCGTCGGTTTCGTATTTATACGGACCATCACAACCTGAAACATATCCTAACACAAACGATCTAAACAACTATGCAACAAAAGTGGGCCACAAAACTTATGGGGTATAATTCTGAAGTTTTTACAAGACGAGTAAGAAGAATACTGTGGCGGATGCGTTCCATAGGTTGGATATCCCTTCCATGCTCGCTCTCTCATGCCCAACAACAACTTGGCTCGATAACATTCAAACATACTATACTACCGATCCAACGGGTAAATAATTTGTAACAAGTATCAAGACCGATCAAACTACTTTCCCTAACCATGTGTTTAGAGATGGTTTGGTTTTCATCTCTGGGAAATTGTTTTTACCGCCGATATCCAATATCCGAGCACAAGTCCTTAAAGTATTACATTCTTCATTTATTCGTGGTCATGCAGGAATCAATTCTATGGTCAGAAGATTCTCAAGCACTTTCACATGGCTTGGTTTAAAGAAGGATGTTACACAATTTGTCAAGCGCTGTACGGTCTGCCAAACAATCAAAAATCCCAATCATAAACCGTACGGCTTTCTTCAATCGCATCCAATGTCGTCACAGCCATGGTACGACATATCTTTAAGAACATCAAGCACCTCAAATGACGATCCAGAGGGTTTAGTCAAGTGGGAAATGCATAATCTTTAAGAAGCTACTTGGGAAAATCTAAATTAACCGAAACCGCAATTTCGAAAACTTTATTACATTGGAGAAAATGTAAATTCTAATTTAGAGGGGATGATACGGCCCCCAACAACTTGAGTCACGTAGCCCAGAGCCCCAGAACATCAAGCACCTAGGATCAAAGAAAAGCCCACTATAGAACTCAAGAAATCCCATGAGATATATGGATTAAGCTCCAAGTCTGCATGTTCCCATGTTTTCATTACTGCATCTTTGTTTATTGTTACTTTGAAGAAGTCTATTGCATGTAAGGAAAGTTAGCACATGATAGGAGTTAGTGGGCAATAAATAAAGAATATGGGTGATGAACCTACATCTCCTGCATGTTTAAATTTCAAGTTTGTTTTGCATTTTGAATGTTAAGAGAGATAATTGTTCCAAGTTTGTCTTTTCACTCTTAAAAACTCTCTCCCTCTCAAGTTCTTATAAATAGTGCCACCAGGGGCTCATCCAACTAACAAATAGCCAAGGTTTTTTATTTCATTATAGTTAATTCAAATAACAATGAAGGAAAACCAAATTGAAGATTGTTGGATTATACGAGGATCACAATAAGCATGTTTGACTGAGTAATAATGCCCATAATTGAATTTTTCTTTGCTATAAATATGATTAAAATAGGCAAGTAATATTTTACATATATTGAGTTACAAGTTTTGATAGAAAGGAAGGTGAATTGGACGTTACGGATATCAAGAATAAAAATATTGAACTAAACTGAATAATAAGACCAAGGGCTGTTACAAAAATTAGTAATAAAATCTTAATAACTCAAAATTAAGATTTCCATTCACGTCACCATACTCCTATTCTGCCCCTCTCCGTTTTCGTACTTTACAATTTCCTCAAAATCTTCCATGTCAGTCTTGTTCACATTGATGGTCAAACGATCAATGATGCATGGTGAAAACGTGGGTACCCTTACCCACCCATAAGCTTAACAATAGAGAAGCATATGACAAGCTAAGAAACTTAGGAATAAAAGAGCAACAAGCATAAGCTGCCAGACAGGAAAACTTGACACTTGCCAAGAAAAATTAATAAGTTGACCAAGAAGCTCATGCTACTGTAAGGTCAGAAAAAGTCACAACTGACTAAAAGTTGACACATGCCATAAAGTAAAAAACAACTCATAGACAAAACAAAAGCGGGGTGCAGGTTACAAGGAAATGGCATATATCCAGTCTGCTTGAGCTGAAAGGAGAGCCGACCTTTTCTACTTAAGAAGTTTCAGCTTCCTAGTGAAGCTTCTAACTGCCTATAAATAGGACACTCCACAAAAGGTATTATTCATTTTAATTCACTCTATTCTCTCTAAATTCTCTCTTCATACTTATCAACCTAAAGACCATATTACTTATTCTCATGCCTTGTGGTACCTCCTTCAACAAGTACTTCCCTGGCAAAAGCATGATAAATGCACCTATGATAGAAGCTACATTCTCCATGTCTCAAGCTTACCTACAGCCAGATCTCATTCTGCCTGGCATGACATACCCTTAGATAGCCGCCTTGATGAGTCTCAATATGGTCAACCATGGCCAGGATGCTTACAATGGCAAGCTTCTCAAGGCTTCCCAGCCATGAGCCACCCTATGGTAACCCAAGCTCCAAGTATCATTGCCACTAATACATGCGACTTGACACAATTGGAACCTTACCAACCCTACAAGCCGTCAACCTTGTCATACTTTTCCAAACAGATAACAAACTTTGTGTTCCAAACAAAAGTCAAGATGTCGGCTAACGTTAAGACCTATGATGGAACAGAAGATCCCAAAGGTCATCTTCAGATCTTCACGGGAGCAGTTACCGTAGAACGGCGGAACAACGCGAAATGTTGTCACATGTTCATGCAAACTTTGGTAGGACCTGCCAGACTTTGGTTTAACACCTTTCGGACGAAAAGCATAGCTTCCTTTGATGGCTTATATCAAAGCTTATTTACCAACTTCACTCAACAAAGAAGGTGCACCAAATACGCAACTGTCCTACACCAAATCAAACAAAAAGAACATGAGGACCTTAGAGTTTTCATGGATAGATACAAGAAAGAATGCTTGAATTACAGTGATGCTTCAGAAAAGATGCGTGTGTCCGGCTACATGAACGCCATAAAGGCCAAGAATCTAGTAAGAAGGTTCTACGAAAACATTCCTCAAACCATGAAAGAAGCCTTCTAAAGAACGTAAGCTTACCTTCGAGAAAATGAAGCCTTGGACAAACAGGAAACATGACCACAGAAAATGTAGAAGCTACCCCTCAGAGGGGAAGAAGCCTCTGTTCTAGTTTTTCGTTGAGAAGCACCCTCAAAAGTACCATGAGCACAGGTCATATGACAGAAGCCATTCTTGTAGACATCAAAAACCATAAAAGAAAGAAAAGCTGATCTTCTCCGTGCTAACAAATACTCCATAGGAGATCATGGCCTCCGAGGAGGTCAACCACACCTTTTGTCCTCCTTTTCCGTTGTCCAAATCAACAAACAAGTGGGATGCATGCAAGTTTTATGCCTTCCGAAATGACATTGAGCACCATACCAATAATTGTTTCCAATTAAAGAAGCGTATAGAAGATTATATTCAAAGTGGTGAGTTAGCTCACCTACTCAAGGATCTAAATAAAGTTAAAGGGGGTGGAAAGAAGGTGTTCGGAGTGAACATGATTCAGATTTGAATCAAAGGGAAACAGACACTCACATGGAACCAACCGAGCATATGCTTTCCTCTGACCAACCCTCACAACAAAGTCACAACACCGGTCATTGTAGAAGCTGAGCTTAATGGCTTCCCTTTAGACGGAGCTTACATGAACTGTGGGGCAACAACGGATGTTATGTATGTAAGATGTTTCCTAAAGCTCCGTCAAGAAATCAGAATCAACTCCAACAAACCTACAACTCTCTTAAGAGTTTCACTGGAGAGAAGGTAGTTCCCCTTGGGAAGCTCACTTTAGATGCCCGGTTGAGAGGCGGAAACCACTCTCGAGTTGATAAGCGTACCTTCACAGTGGTCAGGTACCCATCTAACTATAATATACTCATTGGAAGAACCGGAATTGCAACTATTGATGCAGTAGTATCCATAACCCATGGCATGATGAAATTCCCCACCACGGGAGGAATAGCTACGATGGTACCAACACAACAAGCTTTACATGTAGCTGCCGCAAAAGAATAATGGGAGCTCAATGAAGAAATAGAGGATTACCTTGTACATGAAATGAACATCAATCCAGCTTACCCTGAACCAACCATCAAAGTAAATAGTAAGCTTATCTCTCAAACCCTAAGTAAGCTTATAACTTTATTACAAAAAAGTAAAGATATTTTTGTATGGTGTCCAAACGACATGACTGGGGTTCCATGGGAATATGCTGAACATTCCTTGAACATCTCACCCACATATAAACCATTCGCTCAAAAGAAAAGAAGCATTGCTGAAAGAAGCTTAGCTGCCTGCAACGAGGTGGAAAAACTTATTAAAGCCAACATACTCTGAGAGGTAAGATACCATTATTGAATTCCTAACCCGATTATGGTTAAAAAAATCTGATGGATCTTGGTGAATGGGTGTGGATTTCAAGGACCATAAAAAAGCTTGTCCCAAGTATAGCTAGCCCCTACTAGAGATAGACTGGAAGGTAGATTCCCTTACAGGCTTCAAATACAAATGCTTCTTGGATGCTTACAAGGGCTACCACTAGATCTTAATGAAGGTTGAAGTCGAAGAGAAGACTGCATTCCACACTGATAAGAAATTTTTGGCTATAAGAAGATGCACTTTGGCATGAAGAATTCTGGGGCTACATACCAACAATTGATCGATAACACATTATCAAATCAAATTGGAAAAAAAACACCTGGAAGTTTATGTTGATGACTTTGTCAAAAAAGCAAAAGTGAGAAATAAATGCTCAATGACATTGAAGAGACATTCCAAAATCTTTAAAGCATCAACATGAAGCTCAATCCAGTAAAATGCTCATTTGAATTCAAAGAAGGTAAATTCTTGGGTCATTTAATAGATAAATAAATCATAAAATCTAACCGAAGTAAGGTGCAAACTGTTCTTCATTTACATTCTCTAGAAACAAAGAAGGAGGTTCTTAACCTCAATGGTAAGATTTCTGAACTCAAATGATTTCTTTCAAAATCAGCAGAAAAGTCTTTAACCTTCTTTAAAACTTTGAAGAATTGTAGTGACAAGAAAGATTTTTCAATAGACTAGTGAGGTAGAAGCTGCCTTCATAGCCCTTAAGTAGCATCTACCTTATTTTCCTGCTTTGGTAGCTCCTCAAGAAGGAGAAGTAATTATAGTTTACCTTTCTGCACAATGGGAAGCTATCAACTCAGTGCTTCTCTTGGAACATGACAAAGTCCGAGTCCAATTCTATTTCATCAGCAGGGCACTACGAAGAGCTGAGCTCAATTACACGCCCATCGAGAAGCTGATCCTAGCACTCGTTTACACAGCCAAAAGGCTAAGAAAGTACTTCCAAGCTCATCAAGTGAAGGTGGTCACAGACAACCCAATAAGGTGCATTTTGGAAAGTCCAAAATTAGCAGGAAGGCTAGCCAAATGGCCAATCGGCTTAGATGCACACAACATAACATACGAGCCTAGAAGGGTGATCAAGGCCCATGTCCTGGCCGACTTTCTAATTTAATCACCAGATAAACATACGTGGTGAATGAGTTGGATGAAGGTTAACCTGTTATCCTTTTGTGGAAATAGACAATCTACACTGATGGAGCTTCGAGTATAGAAGGTTTCGGAGCCGGTCTTATAATTACAGATCCCAAATAACCAAATATACTTATGCGCTCCGACTAGAGTTTCCATGTATCAACAATCAAGCTGAATACGAAGCTTTCATTGTAGGGCTTCTCCTTGCAAAAGTGATGAAGATCAAATACTTAAGCGCTTTCATTGATTCAAGATTGGTGGAGAGCCAAGTGGATAATGAATTTATAGAAAGAGAACCTTCTATGTTAAAGTATAAGAAGAAGGTCAAAGAGCTCATGAAAGAACTCAAAAGTTGTAGCTTAACTCATGTATCCAGTACCCGGAATAAGCAAGCTCATGCCCTCAGAAAGCAGGCTTCCCTAACCTTCACTCACTTACCAAAGAAGGTACTGGTGGAAGTCTTGAATAGCCCATCAATTGAGGAAACTAGAGGTACAAGACATCATTGAAGAAGAAGGGATCACTTGGATGGCACCCGTAATAGAGTTCCTCAAAAAAAGGAAGCTTCCCACCAAAGAAGAGAAGCCCTAAAGCTCAAGCTTAAGGCTAAACAATATCTGATAGAAAATAATTTCATATACAAGAAGGGAGATTTGAGCCCCTAACTATGATGTGTGGGACCAGATCAGAGAGACTATCTTGTGAGGGAAGTACACGGAGGCATTTGCAGGACACATTCCGGTCCAAGGTCGGTGGTAACTAGGTTAATGAACATTGGATACTATTGGCCAACAATGCACATGGACTCCACAACGGCCATCCACAAATGTGAAGCTAGTTTGCTCCATGCTCCCGTCAAAACAAACTCAGAGCACAACCTTGTACCCATCATCGCTGCTTGGCCATTCTACAAGTGGGGAACGGACATTGTTGGTCCCTACCCCGTTTGAGTCAAAGATTTGACAAAAATGAAGTATATGGAAGATTGGAATCTTCTCAACCTCCTCAAAATTCCCTAAGTATGGATCCAGGCACATCTTAGACATCCGAGCAAGCTTTTACTTATCCGGGTATGATATTTTGCATATCGGGCAAGGTTATCTTCTAGAATTCTTCTTTAGTGATTATCTGAGCAAGGTTCACTAATTAGTGTATTACCGAGTAAGGTATGCTAGTTAGTATATTCCCGGGCAAGGATCACTTTGTCTAGCAATTTAGTTCTTCATAAGCCGAGTAAGGATTATCTCCGAGTAACCTCTTGGCGAACCAAGCTCAAAGAAACCAAGCGATTGGAAGACGGGGCAAGGTATTCATTAATAATAGTGGTCCGAACAAGCTTGATGATTTAAAGTAATATCCTTAAGTAACATCGGCCAAGGTTCAACTCAAGCAAGGAACAGTACTGTCGAGTACACTTTGCTAATAAGTTATTTCATAGCAAGGAGTTGAGATGGACCATTGAAAAACAAGGTTGCTCGTAAGGGTTTGCCAGGCAAATTCTGACAAAGTCAAGAAGACTGAAGTCTACCCTTAGTAAAATACTCTTCAAGTAAAGTCTACCCGGAAACTGATCCAAGCACACTTGCTAACCAAGTCTTGGAGTGACGAATATCTAGTTTATTAGTCATAAATTTCCGGGACAAGGAGTATCAACGGAAGCCGAGAATATAGCGGCCATCCAAAAATGGCCCCAATCGACATCCTTCACCATGATACGAGCATTCTTGGGCTTACCGGGTACTATTGATGGGTTGTTCAACACTATGCCATATAGAAGCTCCCTTAACGGACATTCTGAAGATGAAGTAACATAAATGGAAGGAAGATGTTGATGCCGCCTTCAAAAAGTTAAAAAAACATATGCAACAATTAATCACGTTAGCTCTTCCAAACTTCACAAGACCATTTGATGTTACAACTGACGCTTCAGGTATGCTATTAGAGTGGTTCTATAACAAGAAAACAAGCCAATCGCTTTTTTAGCAAGAAGTTATGCCCAACCATGAAAGGGCAATCCACTTATACAAAAGGGTTATAAGCCATCACATAGGATGTTAAAAAGTGGCGTCAATATCTCCTGGGTCGTCGGTTTCGTATTTATACGGACCATCACAACCTGAAACATATCCTAACACAAACTCCAAACAACTATACAATAAAAGTGGGCCACAAAACTTATGGGGTATAACTCTGAAGTTTTTACATGACGAGTAAGAAGAATACTGTGGCGGATGCGTTCCATAGGTTGGATATCCCTTCCATGCTCGCTCTCTCATGCCCAACAACAACTTGGCTCGATAACATTCAAACATACTATACTACCGATCCAACGGGTAAATAATTTGTAACAAGTATCAAGACCGATCAAACTACTTTCCCTAACCATGTGTTTAGAGATGGTTTGGTTTTCATCTCTGGGAAATTGTTTTTACCGCCGATATCCAATATCCGAGCACAAGTCCTAATAGTATTACATTCTTCATTTATTCGTGGTCATGCAGGAATCAATGCTATGGTCAGAAGATTCTCAAGCACTTTCACATGGCTTGGTTTAAAGAAGGATGTTACACAATTTGTCAAGCGCCGTGCGGTCTGCCAAACAATCAAAAATCCCAATCATAAACCGTACGGCTTTCTTCAATCGCATCCAATGTCGTCACAGCCATGGTACGACATATCTTTAAGAACATCAAGCACCTCAAATGACGATCCAGAGGGTTTAGTCAAGTGGGAAATGCATAATCTTGAAGAAGCTACTTGGGAAAATCTAAATTAACCGAAGCTGCAATTTCGAAAACTTTATTACATTGGGGAAAATGTAAATTCTAATTTAGAGGGGGATGATACGGCCCCCAACAACTTGAGTCACGTAGCCCAGAGCCCCAGAACATCAAGCACCTAGGATCAAAGCAAAGCCCACTATAGAACTCAAGAAATCCCATGAGATATATGGATTAAGCTCCAAGTCTGCATGTTCCCATGTTTTCATTACTGCATCTTTGTTTATTGTTACTTTGAAGAAGTCTATTGCATGTAAGGAAAGTTAGCACATAATAGGAGTTAGTGGGCAATGAATAATGAATATGGGTGATGAACCTACATCCCCTGCATGTTTAAATTTCAAGTTTGTTTTGCATTTTGAATATTAAGAGAGATAATTGTTCCAAGTTTGTCTTTTCACTCTTAAAAACTCTCTCCCTCTCAAGTTCTTATGAGAGAAATGTCAAAAAGGACTCTCAACCCTTGAGAACAATCCCTAAAAAGGATACTTAATCTGTCAAATCTGATAGTTCTCAAGGATCATCAAGTAGTGAGAAGATAAGAAGAAAAGATGCATATCCTAGAAAGAAACCAACAGAACTCACCGGTGATGAAAATTTTCTGATGAAACATGGATTTGAACCTGAAGAATTCCTTTGGAAACCTAAGGCTGAAACCAAAGTTGAGACAATTACTGAGGTGAGAGACTACTCTGAAAAGAAAGACTATGTAGTGAATGAGTGTCTCACTGCATCAGAAGACTGTCTAAGCTCAACATCATTTGTTAAAACCCCAAGAGAGTGTGGTTATGAAACAGACAATTCAGACATATATAACTCACTCATGAAGATCCTAAACCAACAACACTCACTTTCCAAGTTGTGTCTGAAACTGAATCTGATGAGCTGCAAGTTGATATAGCTTGCACTTCATCACTCAACTAATCAAAACTTTTTCTTATGTGCATGAACAGTCCACTCCTCTGAATGACATATGGTATATGGATAGTGGTTTTTCTAGGCACATGACTTGTGACAAGAGATCTCTTGTCAATTATGAAGAAAAGTTTGAAGGTCATGTAGCATTTGGTAGTGATGAAAATGGTGGAAAGGTTGTTGGAAAAGGAATCTTAACAAATGGAAAAGTTTCATTTGATAATGTGTGTTACATGTTGAAGGTCTTCAGTACAATCTACTCAGTATATCACAAATGTGTGATAAGGGATACAAAGTCAGTTTTGATGATTCACACTGTTTCATACTAAAACCTGAGTTTGTGATTCCACCTGAAATGATTATGATGATGGCACCAAGAAATGGCAACTTGTATGAATTGAGTATGAATGAAGCTGTTTCAAGAGGAGGTGCATGTTTTGTTTCCAAAGCCACTGAAAATGAATCAAAATTGTGGCATAGGAAACTGTGTCATGTGAACCTAAAGAACATGAATAGACTTGTCAATGGTGAGCATGTCATAGGCTTACCTACAAGAGAGTTCAAATTGGAAGATCATTGTAATTCATGCCAAAAGGGAAAACAACACAAATCTACTCATAAGCCAAAGCTCATCAACTCAATTGATCAAGTACTTGAATTACATCACATGGATCTCTTTGGTCCTGTGAGTGTGCCAAGTATAGGGAAGAAAAGATATTGTCTTGTGATCATTGATAACTATTCAAGATATACTTGGGTTATTTCCTAAGTACCAAGGATGAGACTGCCGAGTTGATTAAGGGTTGTGTAACAATGATTGAGAATAAATTGAATAAGATAGTTAAAATGATGAGAAGTGACAATGGTACTGAGTTCAAGAATGGAGTTTTGCAAGAATTTTGTATAGAAAAGGGAATACTTCAACAATTCTCAGCTCCTAGAACTGCTGAACAAAATGGTGTTGCAGAAAGAAGAAATAGAACCTTGATTGAAGCTGCACGAACCACGTTGGTAGATGCTAATTTACCTGTCACTTTTTGGGCTGAAGCCATAAATACAGCCTGCTATGTTCAGAACATGGTACTTGTCAACAAAAGGCATAACAAGACTCCTTAGGAAATATTTCACAATAGAAAGCCTTATATAAAGTTTTTCAAGCCCTTTGGATGTAAATGTTTTCTTCTGAACACTAGAGATTATTTGAACAAGTTTCAAACAAAATCTTTAGATTGTTTCTTTGTTGGATATTCTACACACTCAAAAGCTTACAGAGTATATGTGAAAGACCATTTGCGTGTTATAGAATCATCTGACATCATTTTTAATGAGAATCAATTCAATACAGTTGATGGTGCAGCATGGCTGTTTGATAATGAGAAGTTGATAAGGTCCTTCAAGATTTATCCTGAAGACTTTGATGAATCTTTTTACAAGACCAGTGTAATTGAAGAGAAAAAGAAGAAAACATTTGACTTGGAAGAATTATGGAAGAAGGTTGCTAGAAAAGCAAAGGAACATACTTTTGTGAAAAACTCCTCAGGTGATATGGTTGAACAAGATCAAGATAACAATCACAATCCTGAAAATGATCATACTGTGAAAAATCAAGACAATCAAGAAGTACAGAATGATCTACTTCAGAATGAGGGAGACACAAGTAATCTACTGAATTAAGTAGAACCTGCAACTACTTAAAGATTTCAAGATCTATTTGAGAGACTGAATTTAGAAAACAATGGTGCATCAACTTCAGGACAACATAATGATAAAGCACCAGAATTTCATGATCCAGAAACTGATTTGATCATTGAGGAACCAGATCTCAATGAAACAAATCTTGACACAAATTTGTCTACAGATATGATTGTACAAACTCCTTATGTGGAAAAGAATCAACCTTCTGAAAACATCATTGGAGATTTGCATGAACGAGTCACAAGAAATCATTCTGAGATTGCAAACATCTGCCTTTACTCCTGCTTTCTATCCCAAAGAGAGCCAAAGAACATTGCTCAAGCACTAAAATACAATAGTTGGGTGGAAGCAATGCAGGAGGAACTGGCACAGTTCAGAGACTTACATGTGTGGGATCTTGTTGATAGGCCAAGAGACAGATATGCAATAGGAATCAAATGGGTTTTTAGAAACAAAAGGGATGAAAGGGTTTTGGAGATTAAGAACAAAGCTAAACTTGTGGCACTGGGATGTCTTCAAGAAGAAGGAATAGACTTTGAGGAAGTCTTTGCACCTGTTGCAAGACTTGAAGCTATCAAGATCATTCTTGCATATGCTGCCTCAAAGAACATTAAAGTGTTCCAGCTTGATGTTAAGTCTGCATTTCTAAATGGAAAGATTGGTGAAGAGGTGTATGTAGCTCATCCTCCAGGTTTTGAGGATCCAATGTATCTTAACAGGGTGTATAAGCTAAACAAAGCCCTTTATGGATTGCATCAGGCTCCTAAAGCATGGTATGATGAGTTGTCAAATCATCTTCTTGAAAATGGCTTTACAAGAGGAGCCATTGACAAGACACTCTTCTACAAAAGAAAGGGATCAGACTTGCTTCTGTTACAAGTGTATGTGGATGACATCATCTTTGGATCTACAAATGAACAAATGTGCATGGAGTTTGAAGGGGTAATGAAGTCCAAATACAATATGAGCTCTATGGGAGAAATGAACTTCTTTCTTGGATTACAAGTTCAACAGAAAGCTGAAGGGATCTTCATTCACCAAAATAAATATGCACAAGACATCTTGAACAAGTTCAACTGTCATGAATACAAAACTGCTTCAACTCCAATGGACACCAAAGAAAAAATGATTGCAGACGAAAAGGAGGAGCCTGTGGATGAACATGAATATAGAGCCAAAATTGGATCTCTAATGTATCTGACTGCAACAAAACCAGATATCATGTTTGCTGTATGTGTGTGTGCAAGATTCCAGTCAAGTCCAAAAGTCTCTCACATGAATGCTGTCAAAAGAATATTCAGATATTTGAAGGGAAGACCAGACTTAGGAATTTGGTATCCAAAGAACCAATCTTTTGATCTAATTGCCTATACAGATAGTGATTATGATGGCTGCAACATGAGTAGAAAGTCAACCTCAGGAGGATGTCAATTTTTGGGTGAAAGGCTAGTGTCATGTCAATGCAAGAAGCAGACTACTGTCTCAATCTCTACTGCAGAAGCTGAATATGTTGCTGCATCTGCCTGCTGTGCACAAGTTCTATGGATTCAAAATCAGATGCTGGACTATGGTTTGAATTTTCTGAACACCCCTATTCTTATTGACAAGACTGCTGCATATTTTACTGTTAAGAATCCAGTTCAACATTCCAAGACTAAGCACATAGAAATCAGACATCACTTCATCAGGGATTGCAGTGAAAAAGGTTTAATTGAAATGCAAAGAGTTGATACAAGTGACAACTTGGCTGACCTATTCACCAAACCACTTGATAGAACCAGGTTCAACTTTCTTCTGATAACCCTGGGAATGATCAACTCTGATGAAATCTGATAAAGGATGTGTTCCTAGTTGTGTACCTCTATGTGCTAACTGATTATTTTGTTAGAGGTCTCAAAAATTGACTGTTGTGTGAATATGTTTGAATATGTTACTGATTAAGTTGCTTGATATGTTAACTGATTGTACATTAACTGATTTTGTGTGCAAATTTTTGACATGATTGATTTGATTGATATGTTTGCATGTTCATCAGTTGATGTACATTTGTGATGTTAGGATGAGTGTTACTGTTATGGATTACTTGTTAATGTGAGCTTATCTAACATCACTGCTTAATTGCTTGAATATGTGTTTTATCTGATCTTCTAATGTTATTAAGATAGGATAGACTTTGAATGTTTGTACTGTCTACTTGTCTTGATGACATCATGTTTGATTAAGATTTGATTATGTGTTACAATTGTTTATGTCAAAATGAGTCTTTTGTCAAAATTAAGTGATAAAATGAAATTTTCTAATGAATTTTGCATAAATACTTTATTTTGGTCAAAACACGAGCAAGTTGATTAATGGTGTTGAGATATGATAAGATTATTCAGTTCAAGCTTTAAAGAAGCTTAAAAGAAGGATTTTTAAAGAAAAGACTCAAGTAGTTGTTTTTGCTGAAAATTATGTCATTTGCCCAGTTGGAAGGACATGCACTTGTGTATGTTTGGTCCTTAAATCTCTGTAGATTCAAAGGATAGCCATTGACCTGAAAACTGAATGCATTTGGGGCAATAATGACTTGTTTCTTATTCCTTCACTTAAAACTATGTCAATAGCTCTGACTTTGAAAGGACATATATTCACATGTATGTTTGGTCCTGTTGCCCACTTGTGGTCGAACAGGCTAGCAATGTACCAGCCAATTAAGAGATATTAGGGTGATTGAATACTAAACTGTATTTAATTGGGAAATGATAGTACATTGACAACTTAGCCAATCATATGGATTTAATAGGTTGAAAGGGCCTTAGTATAGTCATTAACATGTATGGTTGCTTTCTCATGATGATGTAAAATCTAAGGTGATAAAAACATAATGAATATGCTAATCTTTATGTGGAGATACATAGTTGTCTTTGCATGTCTCAAGATAAATCTCTCCAAATGATAGGCAGAAAAGTGATTACCCAGTCATACACAAGCCTGTTGTTGTTAAAAATGAAACATCTTTAAATATGACAAAGAACATGTGTTAGAAAATTTGAGAAAATATCAAAAACAAGGGGAAGAATGAATAAATCAACCAAAAGTTGATAAGTGTTTTAAATATTTTATCAAACAAGAGGGTTACAACTAAGAACTACAAAGATGTTGACAAAATCTGTCTCATCTTGAATGAAAGGCCTGTTATTTAACAGTAAGTCCAACGTTCAACCTCTATATATGTTTGAATATTAAAATTACAAAAAGATCCAATAAGTTCTGTCATACAAAAAAAAAAAAAACAATTTTTGACCAAATACAAGAGGTTGGAGTCAAATTGGGGTGATCTGGGGAAAACCAAATAAGCTTTGAGAAGAGATATGAGGCATCATAGCACAGTGTTGACCATTAATGCATTATGCTACTAAATGAAACTTAATAATATCACCAAAGAAATGAAATTCATGCTAAGTTTATACCTGCTGTTAACCTACCTATGTTGTCATAATAATGCAGTGAATGAAGTATTGATAAAGCTACTTAGTCAATATGATCCCATTCTTGAGATCTTTTAAGAAAATGGAAGAAACTGTTTTGAAGAGAAATACAACTGAAATTTGATCTCTAAATGCACCATCTGCTTTTAAACTATGATCTTTAAAGAAAAATAGATTTTGACAAGTGGTTTAAGTCAAAAAGTGTTGCATTTTGCCTTTAATAGGTTGAATATGTAAGTTCGGGTAAGGTTTGATGTTTTATAACCTTTCCAGGCACAAAATAGTTGAATATGTTTGAGTATGTATTTTCGGGTATGGTTTGATGCTTTATGACCTTTCCGGGCAAGCTTAGTCATTTTTGATTAACTTTATGATTTTCGGGCATGCTTTGAAGTGTTTACACTTTCCGGGTAGAGTACACTGTTTTACTCATTTCCCGAGCAAGCTTGAAGTCTTGAAATGATTATGTGTTATAGCTAGCTTTTAACAAGAAATTATTGTTCCGGGCAAGCTTTGCATTGTATATGTTGATTGTTAATCCAAGAAAACTTTGTGAACTTAGATTAGTACACCAAGTAAGCTTTGTGATTTGTGTGAATATGTTGTTAGGAAAGGTTTTTTAACCTTTCCAGGCACACTTAGATACTATTATTTTAGTTTGTCATTTTCGGGTATGGTTTGATATGTTAACGTTTCTTGAGTTAACTAAACTGTTTAGTTTAGTTCTCAGGCATACCTGATGATTGATTATGTGTATCCGAGTAAGCTTACTGCTAACTTAGGTGTTTCGGGCAAGCTATTTGAAATTATAGACTATAGCACACTTAAATGTTTATGTGTTTTAATTTCATACTTAACATGCTTTGTGATATTAGTGTTTATGACTTCTTTGAAATTACAATTGTTTCCGGGCAAACTTTGTTTTCCGGGCACACTTTATATTTTGGGTACACTTTTGTTCCCTCAATATACTTGATAATTTCAAAACTTGACTTTCCGAGTACACTGTCTGCTAGAAGTCCTTTTCTGGGCACACTTTGTACTCTAGGAAGGTTATTCGGGTATACTTTGCATAAGAAGGTTGTTCGGGCATGACAAAACATTGTGAAGGTTGCTCGGGCACACTATGCTTCCAAGTATACGTGATTGAATATGTTTCCTAGTATGTTTGTTCAAATATGATAGGGTTTATGCTAGATTGAGTTATTTGATTTGAATTTAAAAAATTTATACGGGTGTCTTAATTGATTCCTAGCAATAATGTTTATTTGATATTTTATACTTGATTATTTGCCTTGTGATTAATTTTTCAAGAAATCTAGTATTCGGGTAAGTTTTCTTCATAGTGTCTTGACTTTAAATTACTTAGCTTGACCAAGCAAGGTTTGATGTTTTTCGGGTAAGCTTTGTGTAAGTGGAAGTATACCGAGTAGACTTTAGATATATTAAACTTTCCGAGTAGAGTTTTATTAACATAAATGGTAATAAATGTTTTTAATATATCAAGTGGATAATGTTACTATTGACAGCTAATAATTCGCAAAATGACAAAAATCATTTGAAACCCACTTTCAAAAGGTATATAAGAGGGAGTTAGGAAAAATTTTAAACATTACTTTTCCCTCTCTCTCTTTCCACTGCAACTACTTACTCACAAAGAAACCTAAACCGACTTATCGCATTCACCTTTAATCCAAACCCTAACTTGAATTAGCCCTCTATTTCCGACTCAGTAAGCAATAATAATGTGTCTTCCGATCAAGATTAGACTATAATGGGCTTTGATTATGTATCTGATTACAAATACTCTGTTTTTGTGTTTAGGTTATAAACTTGTCGAAGAACAGGTTCTTGATGATTTTACTCTCTTTCTTCTTCATTTTTATAACTTGAAATTACTTAAAGTTGTGAGCTTTATAACTAACTTCACTTTGAATATGTTTAATTATGTTGTTCAGATATGGCAGAAGATCAACAAATATGCCTTCAAGCCAAAACACAACATGTGTGCACTATTACAAGTCACACCTGATAACGAGCCGGTGGCAAGGATGATTACATGGATGGCTCGATCGAATGTCAGCTTTGCTTTCACTGAATGTCCTGTCATCTACAGAAATCATTCACTGGATTTCTGGGAATCTGCAGAACTTGTTGAAGACATCATTGGAAAGAGAATCGAAGCAACTGTTGCAAGTCAAGAAATACACATAACTGAAAGAATGATAAGAAGATGCTTGCGGTTGAATGATGATGATCATAACTCAATAAACTTCAACACACCTCACTTGATGAGGATATTTGAGCAGACAATGGGTTATCAAGGAACTATACATGATGGACAGTTTCAAAAGGGGATGTTCCCTATGTTGTATAGGTTTCTTATCCATCATGTGATACATGGGTTTGCCCCATGGAAAGGATCATGGACTTTGATGAGTCATGATTTGGCAAATGCCACTGTTGGAATTATGTATGATCTACCCTTCAACTTTTCAAAGATGATAGTTGAAAGATTAGTAGGAAACTTGAAGAAGGCCGAAAAGAACAGATTCTTACAATATCCAAGGTTCCTACAGATAATCTTCAACAGTGAATTACAAGATCTACCCACTGTTGGCATTACACACCTACCGCAGAATCCAGACACATACAGAAGAATCAGAAATCCGGGTGTTGCTAATATGTATAACTCAAATGTCCCATTTGAGATCTTGCCATGGTTGATGGACCATGACTTGAATGTGATGCCAGTGCCTGAGTTAAGCTTAGAGGAGGAAGGAGGAGAAGATGTTGCTGGAAGTGAAAGTGATGAATCTGATGGAGGTGATGACAATGATGATGGAGGGGCTGGAGGAGCCATGATTGTTGGTGCATACGATCAGGGGGAGCAACCAGAGCAACCAGACCAACCCATTATACCATCACCACCACAAATCCACCACATCAAACCACTCAATCCACACCCCAAACCCTAACCATAAGCCAACCTGAAACATCAACACTTGTATCCCCAACACCACAAACACCACCAACATCCAACCCATTTCACTCAAATCCTTTTATTCTAAGCCCACCTCATACACAATCACCACCACTATCCACATTCCAAACACACACCACAAACCCAGAACAACCTGAATATGGAAAATTTTCCACATCACCACCTACAACACCACCCACTGACACTGACTTGTCGACCTTGTTGAAAGAAAATGCTGAACTGAAGAGAAGGAATGAGGAGGTGACAATGGAGAATGTGATGTTGATAGAGAAGTTGGTACAAGCTGAAATGAGAATCAAATCCCTGGAGCAGGAAGTTGAGAAGACCTCAGTTGCCCCAAAATAGGGGGAGAATGAAAGTATGCCAACTGTCTCTGGTGTAAATATTGAAACTGAAACTGAAACTGTAACAGCTGCAGATAGTTTGAAACTGATTATGAATGTTTATGATGATGGAGAGGAGAGTAGTGAGGAAAGGAGAATTGAGGATGATGAGTATGAAGGTGATAGATCAGATGTTGGAGAACAAGACTATGATTACAATGATGAAATAGTAAATGTGGAAAGGGATGAAGAGAATGTTGAGACAGAGGATGGAATTGATAAGAAAAATGTTGAAGAGAATGTAGCTGCTACTGATAAAGCTACTGATGTCTTAACTGACATTCAAACTGGAGTAGAGACTGAAGTGATGAATGAAGGGAATACTGCTACTGAGGGGCCTATCACTCAAACTGAACAACCAAAAAGCTCCAAGAGGGTAGAGTATGACCCTGAGTTAGAAGCACTTGAAAAGGAGATTGATGATTACAGACAATCTAATGATGATGAGGAAGAAGTGCCTAAAAGAATGGATAAAGGCAAGGAAAAAGTTACAGAAGAAGAGCCTATAAAGGTATATCCGGAAAAAGATGTGTTGTTTAAAGATGATGATATTGCTGCTGATGCTGCCTTAAGAGAACAAGAGAATATTCTGAGAGAAACAAGGGATAGGGAAATTCTGGCCCAATCCTTGACTCCTGAAGAAATGGCAGAACAGGAAGCCTTGATCAAACAAACCAAACTTGCAAAAGATATCTTTGATGATGTGGCTGATCAAGAAGTAATTGATGCCTTGATTAAGTTAAAAAGGGATGAGGAAGTAGAAAGCTCTTTGGCTATGGTGGTTAGCATGTTTCAACCACAGAGTCAACCTAAAAAAGAACACCAATAGGAGCCTGAAAGGAATCCTGAAAAGGTGAATGAAGAATCCGTTGAAGAAATGTTGGCTAAGGCCTCAAGAATACATGAAAGAGTGGAAAGATTTGAGAAGAAATACACAAGGAAGAGGAAAGCCACTAATTAGGGCATAAAAGATGATCAGCAAAAAAAGAGAGGGAGATGGGATGAAAAGAATAAATGCTATATTGAGACTCCTGATGATGATGATAATGATGCTAGTCCAATCAGGGCAATTCCACTACAAACACTGCAACCAGGTCAACAGATTCCAGGGGTTCCTGATGTGCCTATCAGAAGTGAACCAGAGCATCCACCCTCTGATGAACCTAAGATTTATGTTGTAAATGATTTATCTGAAGAGGAGGATGAGTCTGAAGATTCGGATGATGATGATAATCCTGATGGTGATCAAGGAAAGAATGCCAAGGCTGTTAATGTTGAGTCTCCACAATTGAAATGACTGATGAGCAGAGAGCCAACATTGAGTTAAGTATGAGGGAAGCCAAAAGGAGTCATCCATTGGTTGTAAAATTGAGAAGGTATGGCATAAGTTTTGAAACTTTGGCTGATCTTGATGAGGATCAGTTGCAAATGAGACTTGACAAGGAGATGGAAGAAAAGAACAGAGATAGTCAGAAGTTCAGAGAATATATAAGAAAACATAACTACTCAGAGAAGGACTTGACACACTTCAACTTTGACCAGCTTCAAGAACTCTACAACAGTGAAAGAGAGAAAGTAAAAGAAAAATATGTTAAAGAAAATGATGAGCTTGAAAATATTGAAGCCTTGAAGAAAAAGTGGAGGTATGTGTGATTACTTACTGGAGAGAGGGTTAAAGCCTGATGTTGTAGAAAACCTGTCAAGAGAATCTGTGCAGGATCAATACAACAAGTTGAAGAGAAAGGAAAAACTGAAAAGGGCACAAACTGAAAAGTCTACCAAACAATCTGAACCATCTGATGAACCTCAAGCAAAGAAAAGAAGAATTCAGACGTTGAGGGAGAAAATGAAAGATCAAGTCAGATCAAATGAGATCCCAACCCCACAAGAAGTCAAACCTGAACCAGAAGATGAACTCATTGTCCCTTGGGAAAATGAAGAAATGATAAACATTCTGAGGGGAACAATGATTAATCAAAGGGGGATGGATGAAGCCTCATTCAATGCCTTAGAGAAGTGAGATTTGAAAGATATTTTCTACATACAAAAGGCTGATTGGGAGAAAGCTTTGTTGAAGGAAGATTTGTTCTTGCAGGACTGTCAAACAGTCCTGGGATAGCTAGGATGTTGCTAGCTCTCAAAGAACAAGCAGGACAGGATGTTGTTGAGTTGGCTAATCTCCCACCTGAAATGGTAACTTCAATATACATCAAAACCTTTAATTTGGAGCCTAGCAAACCAAAGAATTCCATTCCATTCAGGCCTCCAGTTTCAAGAAGACATCCACAAGGTGGAAGAGGTGAATCAAGTAGATCTTCACAACAAAGAACAATAAGACCACAATCTGATGTGGATCTTCCAAGAGAAATCTACTTTGATTCTGCAACTGAGTCACTGAAGGTGATTACAGAAAGTAGGCAACTGAGAGAAATTGTTGTAAGAAGTGACTTTCGTGAATATACTGAAGAGAAACTGGAAAGAATGATCACTCTTAATTTGTATGACTACAGAAATAGAAACAAGATCACTGGAAGGCAGATAATTGATCTGTCAAAGTTTTTGAAAGACGAAGCTGACAAAGGATTCAAGTTCTTAAAAGAAAAGAGAAGTTGGAGAATGATTCAACTTCACAGGTCAAAGAGACTATATGATGAATGTTAGAGGCAGGAATCCATTGTCAAATATGAACACATGCATAAGCCTAGGAAGAAGAATGATACGCCCCAACTACACAGTACAAAGAAATGGCATTATAACTGAAGTGGAATACAAAGAAAATGATGACCATTACTTGCTGAGAAACTCTGATGGAAAAATACTAGGGATTATCAAGAAAGATGAAGACTTGACTTATTTGCATGTTGAGGATCTGATGGATATAAGGGATTTGGTTATACCAGAAGTCATACTCACTACCGAATCCTTAATATCTTTAAAATGAAAGCTGTATCAGAAATAGTCAACCGAAGACAAGCCGCCCATAATGCAAGGAAGAGACAAGATTAATAGAATAGGCTTTGTTATGTACTGTATTCGGACAGAATTCTGATTATGTAATCTGTTTATGTTTTGTTGAATACGTAATTTGATTTTAATTTGATGTGTGTTTTGACTAAGTGTATGTAACCTTAGAGGTGTTTTGGGTCAGCTGAGGTGTTCCAATCTAGGGGGAGATTGTTGGGTCAAAGATTTGACCAAAATGAAGTATATGGAAGATTGGTAACTTCTCAACCTCCTCAGAATTCGCTAAGTATGGATCCGGGCACATCTTAGACATCCGAGCAAGCTTTTACTTAGCCGGGTACGATATTTTACATATCGGGCAAGGTTATCTTCTAGAATTCTTCTTTAGTGATTATCCGAGCAAGGTTCACTAATTAGTGTATTACCGAGTAAGGTATGCTAGTTAGTATATTCCCAGGCAAGGATCACTTTGTCTAGCAAGTTAGTTCTTCATAAGCCGAGTAAGGTCTATCTCCGAGTAACCTCTTGGCGAACCGAGCTCACAGAAACCAAGTGATTGGAAGACGGGGCAAGGTATTCATTAATAATAGTAGTCCGAACAAGCTTGATGATTTAAAGTAATATCCTTAAGTAATATCGGGCAAGGTTCAACTCAAGCAAGGAACAGTACTGTCGAGTACACCTTGCTAATAAGTTATTTCATAGCAAGGAGTTGAGATGGGCCATTGAAGAACAAGGTTGCTCGTAAGGGTTTGTCGGGCAAAGTCTGACAAAGTCAAGAAGACTGAAGTCTACCCGGTAAGTATTTTACTTGGTAAAATACTCTTCAAGTAAAGTCTACCCGGAAACTGATCCAAGCACACTTCTATGTTACCAAGTACTGAAGGATGACAAAGTACACAGCGTACTCGGGAAATGAATATTGCTAACAAAGCATACCCGGAAGACTTGTTTTGTGATTATGTAAATTGAATATGTATTAATGTTTGGGGTTTCTAGAAGGAATGATAGCTGTCCTAGGGTGGCAGGCCTATAAATAGAATGTTTTAGGGCACGCCGCCTAAGGCAGACAGACACATTAATCGAAAAAAGAATATTTTTGTGTGACAGCTGTCCTAGAATTCATACGGATAAACCTTCCTTCAAGAAACCCTTAATAGATTATCGTTTTTATGATTAATATTATATAAATGGAAACCTTTTGAGTGAATCTTGTTTATGTTGGTTACCTTTGAATATTGATTAAGCAACCGTATGTTTGTTATTGATTCCACCTTTAACAAACGGAAATATTTCTAAATATAACAACCCGTCATTAACTCCCTTGTCGGAACATCTATTTGTGTGAGTTATGACATGATTAAGTAAGATCCAGCGGAAATCGGGGACATGACATCCCCAAAGGAGCAATAAAAGGTAGCTGTTGACTATATCACCAAATTGCTAGAAGTTAAGACCTTAGCTTCCATCAAGGGGAAGCAAGTAATAAACTTCTTGTGGGAAAACATAATTTGTAGATATGGAATGTCGGGATAAATATGATGGATAATGGGAAGCAATTTTCTGAGAACCATCCAGCCTTTGGTGTAAGGAGCTGCAAATCAAGCAAGTGTTTAGCTTGTTAGCATACCCCCAATCCAACGACCAAGTTGAAGGAATGAAGCGTAGTATCGTGGAAGGTATCAAGGAAAGGTTGGGAAGGTATGGCAAAAACTGGTTAAAAGAGCTTCCAAGTGTCCTTCGGAATATCCGGACCACAGAGAAAACAACTCATGGCAAAACACCCTACAAGCTCATATTTGGCTCAGAAGCTGTTTTCCCCGCGGTAATCAGGTTAAATTCAAGAAGGGTGAGAAACATAAATGAGGAAGTCAACGACTCTGAGGTTCTTCTTAACCTCGATCTCTTGTAAAAAGCCCGCGAGCAGGCTGCAATTGAGGAATCCAGTTACAAGAATAATGTGACAACTTCCAATTTTCAGGTTAACTCCGTTAACTAAACCCAGTTAAATGTTGTTGACTATGTCTGTAAACCCAGTTAGTTCTATTAACTACGTTAATGAACTCTTATACATGTAGTGTCATGTATGCATACATTGAGTCAGTGGTGTCGTTGGTGACCTAATAAGAGTAACTAGTTATTGATAACTAGAATAATAAACTTGTCACATATGATATGTTACATGTATTATATATGATAGATGTAATTGTGTTACATGCTTAATATGCTACATGATTAGTTGTTGTATACTTATATATTGCAAGAGAATTGAATAACTAAAATAACATAACATATGATATATTACATGACAAGTAACAAAAAGACTAGTACACAACATATGATTACTAGAAAATGTTTTTAAAGAATGTAGCATGTCACATTGTAATAAAAATGACATAACCTAAAGTTTAATTAAATTAATTATGACTTAATGAGGGGGTTAATGAGTGTGTAAATAACAAGGGGGTTAAAGCTTTTCCTTTCCCCTCTCTCTTGTTGTCGTCCACTTCACAACACACACACACACACACTTTTATTTTCTCAAAACTCTCTCTAAAGCTTCCATACACAAGGGTTGTATGGGTGTTTCTTGGAACAAGTAGTGATATAATATTGAATAAGCAAGTAAGTAAGCATGTTTAATATATACTTTTTTTGTGTTTCTTTGATTTGGGATTGTGGGATTGAGTATCCAAACACATGAAATTATAAGAAATAAAAAGATGATCAAGTATGATGGCTTTAAAAGAAATTTTGTGTCTTGTTATAAAAGAAACGATGGAAACCTTTTGTACATAAATCTTATTTTATAAATTAGTATGATAATAGAATACATGAGATTTGGTTATATAAATATGTTCCTTGATGATTTAATATCATAAGGATATAAGGATTTTGATTTTTGTGAGTTTTGGTTTGAATCTGCTTGTTGACAGATCCTATTTTTTAGATTGTAGGTTGTATAAATTATTGATACGGTGGTGTTTCTGATTGATTGTTGATACTAGGGTTAAGTATTTTGAATCTAGTTTTCAAAAAGTCAATAATCATAATTTTTGGACTTTGTACAACTTGTTTGTATTAATTTACAAAATCTGGTTGCAATCCGGATTGAAAGAGAAATTTTTCAGAGTTGTGTTGTAAAGTGTATAACTTGAGATTGAAAATAGATATACGTGTGATTCCACTTCCGTAATGTTATAAATTGAAATAAGAATATAATTCAATTGGTCTTGCATCAATTGGACAAATATAGAAATTTGGGAAAATATTTGTGTACTACTGCTGTGTTAAGATAGAGAATGAAATTACGTTGTTGTAGGATGTGAATATTCTGTATGTTTGTGTGAATTGGAAAATTATAAGAACAATATATGTTATACCTAATATTTGAAAGAGTATGTGGGAATTATTTGGTAATTTAATTACAAGTTTTGGTTGGTTGGAAAAATCAGTTTTGATGATTGAAAACTTGTTAAGGATGATTAGCATATTAGTTAGTAAAAATAATTGTAGTTTATAGTAGAATGATTGTAGTAGATTGAATTTCGACTTTATGGGTCACCTTAGAACTATTTGACTAAGTGGTTAGTCGTACTTGTGAAGTGTTGAAAGTGGTAGAAGTTAGACTTAGTCATAGGATTGTATGAAAAGTGGCTAAGTGCACATTACTTGATTGTTGTTAAATTGTGACTAGGAACATCATGTAATCATTCTAAGTTTAGAAAACTGGTCAAACGTCACCAACGGGTCGTCGGTCAATATTTTGGTCAAATGTCAACATTTTGGTCAACGGTCAACAAAACTCAAATTTTAGTCTTCAGTCATCGAGAGTTGGACTTTTTAGTCAACGGTCAAAAACTTTGACCTTTGGTCAAAAGTCAAATGAAAAGTCAAACTTTGGTCAAAGTCAACAAAGTCAAACTTTGGTCAAAGTCAACACCTCCATAATTGTTATCCACAAAAGCATATAAATTCAAATCCGAGTTTTTGGGATACCAAAGACCTAGCTTCGGTTGCCATTTCAGATATCTAAAAATACGTTTAACAGCAGTTAAGTGAGAAAGTTTAGGATTTGCCTGGAAACGCACGCATTAACAGACTGCAAACATGATGTTGGGACGACTGGGAGTGAGATACATCATGCATCCGATCATTGATCGATAGTACGTTTGATCTACAAATTTCCCTTCAGCATCAGATGAAAGAAGAGGTATTTCCGCCATAGGGGTCGTCACACACTTAAAATCTTGGAAATCAAACTTCGCCCACATGTCCTCGACAAATTTCCCTTGATGTAGCAAAATTCCTGTCGAACTCTAATGAACCTGTAATCCCAGAAATGTCGTCTTGACATCCATTTGATAAACAATGAAACCCATGTAGGAAGATATGCCAAGAAGATCCGAATGGCCTCAAGACGAGCTACTGGAGCATACACTTCAGTGTAGTCTAAACCATCAACCTGACAAAAACCACGAACCACAATCCGCGCCTTGTTTCAAACAATAACCCAGTATCATCGTGCTTGTCTTGGTAAACCCATCTCATATCTAAAGCCTTCTTCCCGACGAGCAACTCAACCAATCTCCAAGCCTTAAGTTTCTCAAACTAATTTAATTCTTCATGCATAGCTTCCACCCAACTTGGTTCTTTCAATGCCATTTCAATGGACTTCGGTCCAATCTGCGAAATGAAACAGGAATACAGACAACTGTTGATATGTCTTGTCTGACTTCTGGTTGAGACGCTTGTTTCAAGTGAACCTATGACATTCTCTATTGGATGATTCCTCCATCCAGATGCCGAGGTACTGTGCAAGTACGAGGTACTAGCAATGTATTCATTTGGTATGACATTTAGAAATAAAGTACTACCATATATTTGACGAATGGTACTCTCCCCTCCACCGATGAAACATTTGTGAAGAATTGGTCTCATTATGATGTTCGTGTTGGCTCGAAGACGAAGGCTGGGCGGTATCTACCAATTATGTCGGATCTATACCCAGCACCGGATACTCTTGAAAACCAAAAGAAATGTCTTCTTCTTCATCAACAGCATTTGAAATCTCTGCAACTGATTTTCCTGCATCAACAACCGGAAACACATTAAATGGATTGAATAGTTCATTATAATCAAATAACCAGTCAGGACCGACACGAGCATCGGTTTTGTTCTCCTCTAGCCAGCGCACATCATAAGGTTCAACAATCTTCTTCGTTGCCTTGTTAAAACTCTGTAGGCGATGCGACCGGCATGCCCAACAAAGTAACAGTCATCAGCTTTAGCAACAAACTTTGGAGTTGATTCGAGATTCAACAGGGCACATGGACATCCAAAGGCACGAAAGTGTGCTACAGTGGGCTTGTGACAATAGACAATCTCATAAGGAGTCTTCATCTGTGCTTCGTCGATCAACACCCGATTTTGAACATAACACATTGTGTTGACCGCTTCAACCCAGAAGAACAGAGGTAGATTCTAGTCGCACAACATGGTCCTTGTGGCCTCAATTAGAGTTTTGCTCCTTCTCTGAGCCACACCATTTTCTTGCGGTGTACGAGTTGAGCTGTATTGTCTGAGCACTCCTTTTCCGACACAAAAGCAATTTAATGTTGAGTTTTTGAACTTCGTGCCGTTGTCACATCGAATCCCTTTAAGCTTCAAATTGAGTTAATTCTCCATTATCACCACAAAGCACTTTATCAATTCTGTAGTTTAACTCTTATTTGACAAGAGAAACACCGAAGTAAAACATGAGTAATCATCAGTAATAACCAGACAATAAGAACTACGAGAGAGACTCAATACATGAACAGGACCAAACAGATCCATATGAAGCAATTGGAAAACAAAGGAGATGGTATTGACCAATTTTGGCTTGTGACATTTACGACGATGTTTGCCTAAAGCACAAGCTACACGTTTCTCAATAGTTACAAAATATTTGACAGGCAAACCACGGGCAACATTGTTTTTAGCAAGACAGTTTAAATTTTAACATTCGCAGACCAAGAAGATGATGCCAAAGCATGCCATTATGTTCCGACACTTTTGAAAATAAACATGTGATTTCATCTTGAACATTTTTATTCATGTCGATCACGTAAGCATTAACTTTTCTTTGTGATCAAACAAGAACCCAATCTTCTGGTATGATGGTACCACGTTTTAAAATCATACACTCTTGGTTTGTGAAATAAGTTGAAAAACCTTTGTCACAGATCTGCGAGACACTGAGCAGACTGTGTTTCAACTCTGGAACAAAATTAACATTTTCAAACTTAAGAACACCATTACTTATAGTAAGACCCTTCAGAGTGATATTCCATTTTTCTCCTCTCGCAAAAGAAACATAGCCTCCATCAAATTTTTGAATGTCGTGTAGTTGAGAGATGTCTCATGTCATGTTCCTGGAATAACCACTATCAACATACCAAGGTCTGATGATATCCCTCCATAGTTGTTCCTGCACGATGTGCGAGATTAATTAGTTTTTGGTACCCAGTCCATAGTAGTGTTGGGTAAACCTGATTCATCTATGCATGTTACGGGTTGCCATGACATGTCTTCCTGGTTATCTAAGATCGAGCAGGAAGCCTTTGGCGACTTGGACACCGAAGATTTAGGAAAACATTTATAGTCGGGTTTTAAAACTTTGTGACTAACATAAAAAGTTTAGTTTGTCTCTGGTTTGCGGACGGAAGTCATATTGGACTTTGGTTTCCAGGTCGATTTCGATTTAGAGACCGAGTTTCGTCTCGGGGCCGAAATCGATTTTCCATCACGCTTTTGAAACATGGCAGGTTTAGTCTAGTAGGATTTCAACCTGTCAGCCTTGTTTCCTTTCCAATTACCGTCAAAGGGGTTTGCCTTGTAATACCTTGATTTTTTATTAGAATTATATTTATTGAATGTATCTCGAGGCATATTCCTCTGATTATGTCTGCAGTATGGGACATAAGGACGGTGTGGGAAATTTCTAGCAATGTGACTAGGAATGCCACAATTTAAACTTGTTGTGTGAGCCAGCTTGTCCCGCTTTGGACTAAACATTTGATTTATTACTATTATGAGCACATGCACTTCCTTCTTTAACAAACTTAGGTGATAAATGTTTATCTAACTTTTATTTTTATCAATTTTATTTGAAACCACATCACAAGTTTTAGAAGTTTTAGAAGGATCAGTAACACAATTGTCTTTGCTTTTAAAAGCATTGCCCACACAAACATTAGTAGCAACAGAATCCAAAATAGGCAAATTTAAAGAAACATTAGAATTAATGTCTTTCTTATTTAAGGCAGGTAAATCTTCCTCCTCATCAGTCCAATCATTTATAATTACTTCATCTGCATGTGAAGCAAACACATTAGTATCATTCACTCTCAATGGTTCAATAGATTTGACTGAACCATGAACAGTTTTGCCATTTGAAGTCGGCTTGCTATACTACATGAACAGTTCCCTTGCTTCCTTTTCTTTAGTGAGGGAAGCCCAGTGTAATTTTCATTATATGGAGGAGGAACCACACTGTGCCCAATACCCTCACCCTTGTTCTCCTTCCATTTTAACTGTTTTTCAATCATAGATTCAACAACACTAGAGGCATCAAATTTCTTAAGATTGAATTCAGCATTTTTCAAATTTATTAGTTAATTTCGCAATCTCCAACTAATAAGTGTCTAACTCGGAGGTTAGCTTGGCAATTTTCTGTTTTGCATCTAAGTGGTTACAACATTTTACGATAAAATCTGTTTGAAGTTCTTAGAAATCCTTTTTTTGTGCTTCTAGTTTATCTTTTAAAGCTTTTTCAAGTTTCTTAAGAGTGAAATTTTCATGTTTTATTCCCTACATTTCTCTAATCAGATTACTATTGTGAATTCTATACAGATCTACCTGAATAATGCAAGATTGAGGACACAATTTAGAACATACCTCAGAAGAGCTGGGAGAAGTAGAGTCCATGAAAGAAAACTGAAGGTCCTTTACTTGTTACTCTGCATCGTTCTCTTTTTCAACAGCATTAATTTGAGCAAGGTTAGCAGTTTGATTGTTGATGTTGAGTGCTGCTATCTGGTCATTCCAATCAAACTGCTGAGCCACCAATCCTCATTCATTCTCTCCAGCAACAGCTGCATTTTCTCCTCTAACACCACCTACCGGAACCAATGCCCTTAGCGAGATTCGTGCATTCACGAGTACAGTGACCCAGCTCGTGTCAGTTATAACACCTCATAGTCTCTTTATTGAATCCCACTTTCTTGTTAGTTGGCAAATTCTAGTTGTTTCTGCATATTCTCTTGTTAAACTTCTTTGCTCTAAACACGGTCATGGCTATTTTACAAAAGATATCCATTTCCTCCACATCATTAGGATGGATTTGATCCAACTCAGCAACTTAGACTGGTTGAACCAGATCTCCAACAAGAAAAGCATTGTAGTAGTTCATGAAACCTGCCATTAGGGCAATGTTTTCTTGAGTCTCCTTTGAAACATGAACTTGAGTGGGAGAATGACTGGAAGACCCATCAACTGATTAACGCTCAGTCGCTGGAGCGGGTTGTTGGAAGAACACAAGAGTGGGTTGTGGTGGAGGCTGAGTAAAATGACCTTGAGCGGACTTAAACATTAAGAAGTTGTTCTGAGGTTGTTGTGGCTGAGCATATTGACCTTGAGATGATTTGAACATAGAAAAATTGTCTTGTGATATGAGAGCATTATTAGAAGAAACACTGTAGCCAGCTTCATTGTAGGAGTTAGCATGATTTATGGCACGTTGCTTATCATCCATGTCACAGGACTTAATGATTGCCATCACCTCTGATAAAGTTAATATGGCTAGATCCTTTATCATTTTTTTATCACTGTAACATTCATGTCCCAGCTCTGTGGCAGAGAGTTGACCAACTTGTTATTTGTTTCAATAGAAGTCAGATTGACGTTTGCAGATCTCATTTCAGTGATCAACGTAACAAATCTTCGAAGTTGTGTTTCCAAAGAGTCTCCCAGAACATGATTGAACATATTAAACTTTTGTCGCAACTGATCCTGTCGACTACTTCTCATATCTTCGTTTCCCTCATACACCTTAATAAGGGCTTCCCATAACGCTTTAGCAGACTGTAGCTCTCTGAATCCTTCAGCAATTTCAGGTGAATGTGCCATTGTTTAGCAAGAGCCTTCTCATCCTCTTCAATCTTTTCAAAATACGTGTCGTGGTACATTTCGACGGGCTTTACAACTACTTCATCATTATTTTCTCCCTGATAAGTGATAGGTTGTGGACCATTGACAATGCTTCTCCTAATATTTGCATCCATCATTTTTATATACTTCTTGAACCTGAACTTCCACTCAGCAAACCCCTCATGAGACAATAGACGGGGTACACGAGTAGCAGTTCCCATAATGGAATCCAACACTTGATGCAAAGTAGCATTTGATGATGTATTACTTAATTGGTCCATTTAAAAGTCCAAATATCAGTCCAATAGTCCAATTATAAATAATAAGACCAATTAGCAAAGGCCCAAAGAAACCAGGCCCAAATTCAAACTAAAACCCGAAAAGACAATAGCAGAAAACACAATAGTAAAACCCGAGAACCGAGAACACTGAATTAAGCCCGTGAACCCTGTAGTTTAACCGAGAACCCTTGAGCAGAAGACACAATAACCTAGATCACACAATAAGTCCCGAGAACCCAGTATATTAACTAAAAACGATCAATAGTTGCCGAGAACAGTTGAATATGGCCGAGAACCTTTGTTTATTGCCCGAGAACGATGATTTGTTGCCGAGATCAAACAGTTTATGCCGAGAACAATCAAATGTTTCCGATAAAAATTAAACCTTTGAGTTTGTAAATTTGGTAAACAAATCAAATCCCTAGAATTCAGGGATTTTAATTTAAACCAAAGAACAAGTCAATTTTTTTCCCAAAAATAGCTCCAACTGCCCTGATGAACACGCGGATCTTGAATTCCAGAAACCTTTCAAAGAACATCAACCAAGAACATGATTTAGAATCCTTGATATCACTAACACCGAGCCTAGAATAGGTCTATAGGATCCGATACCAATTGTAAATCCCAAAACTAGGATCTATAAATTTGATATCAATAAGCCCGTTGTTAGGAGGAAACTAACAATGAGTTTATTTAAGATAAATATGAACAAACACATGTTATATTAAACGTCGGGTGGTTAAGCCCTTCAACGATGATTACAATATGATGAGAATCAAATACTATGTAATCACACGTCTCTCACCGTTCTACTAATGATCGACCCCCCATAATGACCTAATACAAAGACTATACATAATAGCAAACACCCTAAGCCCAATCCCATACAAACGGCCCACCGAAATCAAGTGATTTCAGTGTTACATAATTGCTAAAACCCAAGTCCACCAAGATTATATAAACCATTAAGTGAAGCCCAACACAAACCTTGGAAAATTACTTTCGCCGGCTGACTCAGTCTCCATGGATACTAGAACCCGAAAGCGCCTTTCAATTCGTTGGATTTTGTGCATCAACAATCGAGCACCTTGAAACTATAGCAAACGAACTCCGTTCTAGGAAAATAATATATCCAAGCGTTCGTCTCGTCGAGTCCCGCTGCTGCTATCCAGTAACTATCCAGCCACCACCGCCGCTGCCGAGTGTCGTCGTGCACCGCTAGCGTAAGCCGTTGTCTCGTTTAATCACCTAGCATCGTTTGTTAGCTCTCGGTGTCTCAACTGGTTATTTATCAACCGAGGTAAACTTAAATATTACCAGTTAATATATATATATATATATATATATATATATATATATATATATATATATATATATATATATGTTTCTTTGGTTTTTTCGTAACGTACTCATATTGTTTGTAACCGGATCCTGTACGGTTCCTAAAGGTGTTGATAATTGGTTTTAATATTTCGTTGCATTTTTGTCAATTGTTAATATGATTAATAATTATGAAACAATAATTAAAAGGGTTTAATTGTTAAATCGTTGACTAATAACCAAATAGTGGTATCAGAGCCTTGGTTACAACATACGAGTTGAATCCGGTCTTTTCACCGGATCTACATTATAAACTTCAAACTAGTTGATGTTTAAGATCTAGATAAATTATTAGGGAAATCTTGGTTTGGTTAAATTTTATTTATTTCATTTCACCAAAAAATATTGCTCGATTTTATATCTATTGAATATTTAAATCTAGCCCGACCTTGTGTGTTTGGTTGTTTGGATTTTAATTTTGGCCTTATAAATGGTTCAAAGTTGTAATTTATATTTTGGTTTTGTTTTATGGTTTTTGGCCATTTTCATGGTTCAAAATTGTAATAGATAGGGTTTGGTTTTTCTTTATATGTATTTCTTTAATATTATAATGAAGAAATAATGAAGATGACCGGAAGGAAAACCGAGAACGAGCTCATGGATTTCTTGAAGTCAGTGGGAGTTACCAAAGATGACGGGATGCACCAAGAGTCCATCCTTGTGGTTGTTTTTTTTGTGACCCCTTGACCCTATTGATCTTGCTAGTAGGCTCTAGAAAGATCAATCACCAATCCTGGGCTTTTAATATTTACATATTCTTGTTTGCAATTGTGATTGCTTTATTATAATAGGTTATAATACCACCAACCTAATACCAAATATTTTAAAATAAATTAACCAATTATTATTTTTGCAAAATTAAACTGAATTTGATTTCCCAAAACTAATAACTTAATAGTTTATCTAATAACTTAAGATTGGTTAGAGATATCGCGACAAACATAGTTTTATTAGGTTATATAAAACTAAGTGTCCTGAGAGATGAAAGGGTTCATCAAGTTGTCCCGATAAATACAGTAAAACTGGACTTTTACTCTATTCGGTAACTTTTGAAATTAATCCCAATTTAAAAATCAATATTCTATGCCATCTTACTATAAGCCACAATTGAGACATAATGCAATATTTCAAGTGTTTGGAGCTACAGCACCGCACTTGATTTCTAGCCTATCCCTTCAATGTGAAAGGGTTTCATTCACAAATCCGGCCCTTTCACAAGTGACTGTACTAGGGAGACTATTACTTTACTCTTCTGTTACGTGCTACAATTGTCTGAACACTAACATAGGCATAGATGAGGCTAAACGTATCGACTTAGGCAATTATTGTCTTAATAGGCCTCGTAACCGAGAATTGTGTTTATTTCACAATTGGTAATCGTTGTCAGTGTGCCTAACCACTTACTAATGTTTTGTACTACAGCTTCCAACACTAACTGGAAGCCAGATTCTTAAGTTCCTATTTTATTAATGTTAATTGGGTCATTAATAATAGAATTAAAACATCAAAAATGCTAATGAAATTACTTTTTGCTTATTTAGCTGATGTCAACTGATAATAACTTCTCATTCAACCTCAAGACTATTCTTAAGAAAGAAAAGTTGAATGGCATCAACTTTCTTGAAGGGCTTCGCAATTTGAGACATGTTCTCTTAATAGGAAAGAAACACTATGTTCTTTATGGATCAGTTCCAAACGAGCCTTAAAACAATATTATTGTTGCAAGAAAGGTTCTTGAAAAGCATAAGGAAGACTCTATTGAAGTCGCTTGCATTATGCTAGCCACCATATCCTCAAAGCTTGCTAAGGGCTTGGAAGATCTTAGTGCCTATGAGATGCTTGAGTAACTCAAGGGCATATTCCAGAAACAACCCCATCAGGAACGCTTTGATACCATTAAACAACTTATCAGCTGTAGAATGTAACATGGATATCCTGTTGGTGCGCATGTCATTAAAATGAAAGGGTACATCAACCAGCTAAAGAAACTTGATTATCCCCTGTCGGATGAAATGGCAGCGGACTTCATCTTGAACTCTCTTCCCATCTCTTACGACTAGTTCGTAATGAATTTCAATATGAATGCCTGGGTGAAGATAGTGTCGGAGCTTCATGTTAAGCTCAAAACGGCTAAGATCAATATTCCAACTAAACTAATCAAATTCTGATGGTTTGATCTGCTAGTGTCAAGAAACCTGTCGATCCCGGATTGATCGCTCACACTCACAATAAAGTCATAACCCACACAATAAATGTGTCGACATGAAGGTTAATGACGGTTGCTATTTTGGGTAAAAGAACTGTTTGTTAACGGCGGAATCAGAAACAAACAGAATTGTTACTTGAAGATTAATAAATGTAACAAACACAAACAATAACTCAAAAGATTTCCATTTATAGAAAGGTTTCATACAAATGTAAGTCGGTGGACATATTGAAGAAGAATGAAAATAGAAGATTTCTAGCCTATCCCAGATTTCTTCAAATTATATTTAACCAAGAGTTGGAAGGTTTGCCTACAATTGGTACAACACACCTGTTACAAAATTCGAATACCTATTAAAGGATTGCAACTATGGGTAGCACAAGCGGGTTCAATCCCGAGAGTGAGTTTGAGATATTGCCATGGTTGGTAAATCATGACTTGGAGATAATGCCAGTGCATGAGTTAACCTCAGAGGTTGAGAAGGAGGAGGATGATAATGATGACAATAATGATGGAGGAAATGGTGGAGCTAATAATGAAGGTAGAGATGATGGAGTGTTTGTTGATACTGCATAAATCCAGGGGGAGCCTGAACCCTTACCAACACCACCAACCACACCATTAGACACACCTCCACAAACACCAACTTTTTCACCACCACCAAATGACCAAACATACCACTCATCCAAACACCACCAACCACACCCTTAAACACACCACCACAAACACCACCTTACCCACCATCACCATATGATCAAATTCACCAGTCCCCTCCTCAAACACCACCCACACATACCCAAAGCCCACCTGAAACATTCACTCTTACCCCACCTCATACCATCACCCAACCATTTACCCTAGACCAAAGCTAGCCAACACATGAACCATATATTCCAGAGCCTCTACCCTCACACTTCCAAACCTTCCCATACTCACCAATTACATCCCCATCCCATACCCAAACCTCATACCAACCCATTCAACCTACATTCAGAATTATCCATACCAAAACCCTTTCAATACCAAACATCAATCCTTTACCTTCAACAAGTGAAAACATTATTGAAGACCTAAGCCCTCCCACTAACCCAATCCTTCCACCACAGAATCAACCCACGGACCAACCTATAAATCCTATACCTGACCCTTTCCCTGCTTCACCACCAATAACCCCTCCCTCTGGTACTTATCTTTTTGACAGGAATTTGGATCTATTGTTTGAAAATGTTACTTTGAGAAAGAGGAATGAGGAGGTTTTGAAAGAGAATAATAATTTAAAAGCTCAATTGGATCAGGCACTTTCAAGAATTCAAACCCTGGAGCAGGAGGTTGTGAAGACCTCAGCTGCCCCAAAACAGGGGGAGAATATTTCAATTAATGAGCCAAATGGTGCTGATGATGAGGAGATGGTGAATACATGTGTAAAGGCAGTTGATGATGATGGTTTGAAATATATATTAAATGCCTATGGTGATAGTGAGGAAGAAGAGGATAGTGGCGGGAGAATGATTTTTGATGAAGACTATGAGGGGGATAAGTCTGAAGATGATGATCAAAACTATGTTGTGAATAGTGATGAAGTACTGAACACTTTGTATGGTGACTTCGATGATGATCTAATGAGGAAGGAAAAAGAGATTGTAAAGGAAATGGAAAATCAAAATGTGATGACATCTGAAAATGTAGTGAACGAAATGGCAACTGATTATGTGGATGATAATGTGATGGATGATGCATTGATGACTGAGAATGCTGCAGCTGAGGAACCTATTTTAACTGAAACTCATGAAGAAGGTTCCAAGAAGGCTGAGCATGACAAGGAGATGGATGACTTGTCTAATGATATTGAGAACTTTCCACCAGAAACAAAAGAGGAAAAGAGAAGAAGAATTGAAAAGGGGGAAAGCTGTTGTTGATAGAGATGATGAGGAGGAAGAGCCTGTTAAGGCAAATGTTGATGAAGAGTAAGAAGATGAGAATTTTGTTGCTGCCAGTTGGCTTGAGCAAGTTTTAAAAGAAACAAGGGAGAGGGAATTCATTGCTCAAACCCTGTCTGCAGAAGAGCTGGCAGAGCAGGAAAATTTGATTGATCAAGCCAATATTACAAAAGTTTTTAATGAAGAAGATAGTGTTGAGCAGGAAGTGATTGAAACTTTGATACAAATGAAAAGGGATGAAGAGATTGATAATTCCCTAGCTATGGTTGTGAGTATGTTCAATCAATCCAAGAATCAACTTGAAAAGGAACCTCAAAAGGAACCTGAGAGGGAAACTAGAGAAACAATAGATCAAATGAAGGAAAGACTCTCCAAGTTGCATGAAAAGTTTGCAGAAAAGGTCAATAGATTTGCAAAGATCTATATGAGAAAAAGGAAGGCCAGTGAACATGCTGAGAAAGAAAAGTCTGCTAAGAAGGGTAAATGGGATGAAAAGAATAAATACTTTGTTAAAACTCCTGATGAACAAGAAATCCCTTTAAGGCATGTTCCAATTCAAATAATAAGGCCAGAAGATGTTGCTGAAAATGTTCCAAACTTTGATGAATCAAAGATTGATGCTGTGAATGAATCAACAGAAAAGGATGATACATCTGAAGATGATAATGATGATAATCAGGGTGATACAGCTACAGCTGAGAAAGTTGATGTTTTGTCTCCACAAGTGGAAATGACTGATGAGCAAAGGACAAACATTCAACAGAGTTTAAATGAAGCTCAAAAGAAAAATCCATTGATTGTAAAACTGACCACATTTGGTCATAAGTTTGAGGACCTGGCTCCACTCATTGATGAGGAGTTGCAGAGGATGATAGAAAAGGAAAATGACGAGTTGAAAAGGATAATGCAAAAGAAAACCATTACTCTTTGAGATACAGGGATTATTTGAGAGGATGTGGACTCTCTGAAAAAGACTCAACCAAGATGACCTTCAAATTTCTTGAAGAAACTTATAATGCAAATAGAGAAAGAAGGGAAAGAGAAGAAAGGGAAAGGTTGGAAGGAAAAATTGAAGCTTTAAAGAAAAGATATACAGGTAAATGTGGTTATTTAATTGAAAGAGGCATGGCACCTGAGATGGTGGATAGTCTCTCAAAGGCTGTAGTTGAATCTCATTACAATATATTGCTAAAGAAAGACAAGTTGAAGAAAGATCAATCCAAGAGAGATCAATCTGAGCCACCTGCCAAGAAGAGAATAATAATGACTCTGAGAGAGAAGCAGAAAGCTGAAATTGAGAAAGAAGAATTAAAAAGGGGTGCAACACAAGAAATTCCTATCCCAGTGGAAGTAAAGCAAGAACCAGATGAACCCACAGATCCATGGGAAAATGAGGAAATGATTAGAATATTGAAGGAAGTGATGGTGAATCGAAAAGGAATGAATGAAAATGTGTTTGATAATTTGGGTCAAACATAACTGAAACAGATGTTCTATGAATAGAAAGTTGAGTGGGAAAAGCTATTGTTGGAAGGTGTGAATCCAAGGAGCTTTGTAGGGGGAAGATTTGTGTCAGCTGGGCAACTCAAAGATTGTTGGTACATGTGTGTCAGTAGTTCATAGTCTAGCATTTGTAATCGAGTCTGTAATGCAATTATGTTTTGATTATGTTTATATTTGTAACACGCGAAGTTGTCAACAAGTTCGCTCTGGCGAACTTGTTGAATCAGCGAAGTTATTGACAACTTCGCCTATGGCGAAGTTGTCATGTTTATATACTGTTTCAGCCGAAACAGTTAGTGTTGGTCGTTTAGGGTTTTCGTTTCAGCTGTTCACTTCGTGTGTTACGTGTCATTGTCTGTAATAGTGACCTCGGGTCACGTGTTTGTTATCAATATAACGTGTTTGGTTTATTGCTTGTGTGTTCGATCTCTACATACTCTACACTCGTATCTACCTACGCAGGGATTCCGCACCTGCGTTGTTAGCGACATCCCGTGTACGATCCGTCCAGGAACCTACAATTGGTATCAGAGCCATCGGCTCGATTGTGAGGTTCGGGATTTCACGCGGGTGTAGAAAACGTCTCGTTTGACCTATTCGCGGGACGTGTTTTTGTTGGGATTGTGTTTTGCTCGTGCTTGACAGTCATTTTCAAGCCATTGCATTGATCGGAAACTGCTGGATTGACGAAATCAGATCTGAACAGTTTCCTTGTTCATCAGGCGAAGTTACCGTTCTTCGGGCGAAGTTACCATTCTTCAGGCGAAGTTGCCGTCACTGGAATTAGGGTTTCGGCGAAGATATAAGGATTAGCGAAGTTAACCACAACTTCGCTTACCTCATAAGTTCGCCTTAGCGAAGTTATCCGCAACTTCGCTTTCCACCCAAGTTCGCTTACCTCCTAAGTTCGCTCATTCCAAGCGAAGTTATTTTTAACTTCGCCAAGTCAAGCGAATTTAAGACCCAACGAAGTTCTCTTTTCAGCGAAGTTAACTTTCAAGCGAAGTTATTCTTAACTTCGCCTACTGAGCTGTTTTAATATTTTTTTTATTTTCAGGTTTTTCAGGTTTTCGCAAGGATGTCATCAATTAACATCTCCGATTTGGTCAAGATGGAAATAGAAGCGGGGTCAGCCACTAAGGCCCCGAGGTTGATGAAAGGAACTGACTTCGTGGCATGGAAGGACAGATTCATCCAATACATTAAATACCAGGATGCCAAAATGTGGGTGTGCATCCAGGATGGATATATCCCTCCAACTATGCAATACGAAGGCCGTGACGTGGTTAAGAAGTACAGCAAAATGGAGGACGAAGAAAAGAAAATGTATGAGGCTGAGAGCAAGGCCCATGCAGCTATAACAATGGCACTTCCTCAAGAGGTTCTCCACACTTTCAGAAAGTACACTTCTGCGAGAGAGCTTTGGGATGCTCTTGAAAATAGATTCGAGGGGAATGTGGGTATCCGTGCATCAAAGATCAAACTCTTAAAGACCCAGTTCTCCGTCTTCAAATTTTTGAAGAACGAATCACTGGATGATATTATCACCAGATACTATCATCTAATGACAGAGCTTAGCAATTATTCGATTGCCTATCGAGAAGAAGAGATTGTTGAAAAGCTTCTCGATGCTCTCCCACCGAAGTGGGAAATGTACACCGTTCTTATGAGGGAAGACAGAGACTTTCCAAATTATGATCTGGAAACAGCAGTAAACAAGCTCAGAACTTATGAGCTTATTATGGTTCGAAAAGAAACACCAACAGATCAGATACAAGACCCTGGTATGTATGGTGCAAAGGTTAACTCAGGCTCAAGTTCGAGGCCTGAATCTGCTGCTTTTTATTCGAAAGGGGAGTCAGGTCCTGACTCTTCTCATGAAGGAAACGTTTCTGTGAACATGAACGGTGATTTCTGTTTCGTTGCTGGAGGATCAAGTACTTCAAAGCCTCAAGCATCCTCAAGTGGTTTTTCTGCAAATGCCTCAAGCAATAATTATTCCAAGATGCCTATGAGTGTAAAATCTGCTGAAGAGCAGTTTGCAGTCTATGCATCATTTATTGCTTCCTACGAAAACTACATCCAGGGGAAGATTGTGGACCCTGCTGTACTGGATGAGGACTACGACCAGATCGATGCTGATGATCTGGAGGAGATGGATTTGCAATGGCAAATGGCAATGATTGTGAGGCGTGTAAAACGGTTTATGAACAAAACTGGGAGAAAGTTTGTTGGTGGTAGGCCCGGGTTCGACAAATCCAAGGTAAGGTGCTATAATTGTCAACAGTACGGGCACTTTGCCAAGGAATGCAGAAATGAGAGGGTTGAACGAGGACAAGGTCGGCCTACACAACACTCTGGAGTTAACAGAGAGATTAACGCCATGTTGACCAGAGAAGCAGGTGAGTACAACTGGAACCCGCATTCAAGTGGTTCTGGTGAGCAAGCGAACATGGCTGAGTCTGAAGTTGAAGAATGTGAGAAGGTTGATGGAAATGAGAAAGCTAATGAAGAAGAAACCGCTTTCATGGCAGATGAGAAGGATAATCGCTCCGAGGTAAGTACTAAGAATATTTGTACTAGTTGTGAGAATTTGTCTGAGCAACTCACTACGATAACTGATCAGTACGTCCGTTTAGATGCTGATTTTAAAACTATTAAAGAAGATCACCATTTTACTAAATCAAGAGAAAACAGTTATAAAGTTAAAATAAAAGCATGTGAAAAAGACATTCAAAGCTTAAAAACTAAACTTGCTGAGAAAATTGAAATAATTGATCTTAGTTATGAAGTTTTAGAAGAAAAAACTAAATTGATTGCTGATCGGGATAAACAGATTGCTGACCACCAGGTGAAGGTGGTGGAACTGAACCGCAAACTTGAGCAGTTCAGGAATTCCTCGGCCATCCTTGATCACCTCGTGAGTGATCAAGGTACCTCTGCAAAGAGGGGAGGAATCGGATATCACGAAGTTCCACCACCCTTTAACCACAACTATACCTATAATCCGAGTGTTCAGAAATCTGTTGATTTCGAGGTTACTCAGACAACTCCAATCAAGATTACAAGGGTAGAACCAAGTGTTAGCTGTGGCGAAACGAGTTCGCCTGTTTCTAGTGTGAATATTTCTGTTTCGAGTCCAGTCTCATCGGATTCGGATAAGTTGTCCGAATCTGGTCAGACAAAAGAGAAAGTAGGGTTACCCAACGGTGGAGATAAAAATAAAACTTCTAAAAAGAGTCCTCCACTCAATCCGTACGTCCCACCTTATGTGAGACATACGGATGGTAACACTGCCTCTACATCCAAACCAACATTTGACAAGAAAATGGAGAGTCGGTGTTGCTTTAGATGTAACAAATTAGGGCATTTAGTTGCAGACTGCCCTCTGAAGCCGAGATTTAGAGGTGTGAGGCCAAATACAACTGAGGATAAGCGTCATTTTGTTACTGCTAAAAATGAAAACTTTTCAAAGTGCAAAAATGTAACTAATTCAAGTTTTATAAAAACAAACCTCAGTTTTTCACCCAAACCACAAGATATAATACTTTCAACTCTCATAGGTTTGGAAGGCATTACACTCAATCTGCAAGGAGATTCCATAACAGGACTTACAGAAATTATCCTGATGCTAACTTGAGAAAGCCAGGGTACGGGACATATCGATCCAAGACCAATTGGTCTTGGGTCCCAAGATTCTAACTCTTTGTTTTATTGTGCAGGAACAGTTGAACAGGGCTGCCAACAATCTCTGGATTGTAGATAGCGGCTGTTCCCGGCACATGACGGGCAACAAACACTTGTTGCAAGATTTAAAACCTGTTCAGGGAGCAAGAGTTAGTTTTGCTGGTGAGAGCGGTGGTAGGATTACTGGTAGAGGAACAGTGTCGAATGGGAGAATGACACTTGAGAATGTAAACTTTGTGGAGGAATTAAAGCACAATCTGCTGAGTGTGTCGCAGATTTGTGATAAAGATTACACTGTCCATTTCACGAAGAATGAATCGATCGTATTGAAGCCTGGTTTTCAAATACCAGACGAATGGATAGTAATGAAAGCTCCACGTGAAATGAATACATATGTGATGGATATGAGGTCTACTGAAATGGCCACTGGAGAATCCTGTTTAATGACAAAAGCAAGCGAATCAGAATCAGAATTATGGCACAGGAGAATGGGACATATTCATCTTCTGAAGATGAACTTCATTGTCAAGAATGGGCTTGTGATGGGCGTTCCCTTAAAAAGTTTTAACTTTGAAGACAAATGTATAGCATGCAAGAAGGGAAAGCAACACAAGAAATCCCATCTCACCAAGAAGATTAATTCTATTGCCGGTACTCTAGAACTACTTCATATGGATCTCTTCGGTCCAGTGAATGTAAAAAGTCTAGGTGGTACTTCTTACTGCTTGGTGATAACTGATGACTACTCGCGATACTCGTGGGTATATTTTCTGAAAACAAAAGACGAGACAGCTCAGATGGTGAAGAATCTAATTACAAAAGTTGAGAACGTCATGAGTAAATCAGTTAAATACATCAGAAGCGACAATGGGACAGAGTTCAAGAACTTTGAAATGGAAATCTTCTGTCTTCAGAAGAGAATTGAACATCAATACAGCGCTCCGTATACTCCACAACAGAATGGAGTGGCTGAAAGGAAGAACCGAACGTTAATTGAAGGAGCCAGAACTATGCTGGCAGACTCGAAGCTTCCTGTGATGTTCTGGGCTGAAGCAGTTGCTACAGCCTGCTATGTTCTGAATAGGGTGTTAACCGTTAAGAGACTTGGAAAAACTTGTTACGAGCTTATGCACGGAAGGAAACCCAACTTGTGCGGTCTTGAACCATTTGGGTCTCCTTGTTCGATTTTGAAGACTAATTCGAAATTTGGTGAAGTAGCCGATGAGGGAATCCTAGTCGGTTATGTTGTTGGGACTCCCAACAGACGGGTCTTCAATACGTCGACTTGCAAGGTGGAGGTGGTTTGTAACACCGACATTACTAGTTACCAACCGCCAAAACCAAGCAATGGACCTGCTGAGCTTTTCGACTATGTTAAACTTTTTAAGTCGTTTAACGTACCTGATTTGGAAATTTCTGAAGAAGACGAAAGAGCTGTGACGAAGATGATACTTGATGAGGAAGAGAATCTATTGCAACATCAGATGTTTGAGAAATCTCAACCTTCCACATCAAACCCTATCGATACCCCTGCGGCCTCAACTGAAGAAGAATTTATTAATCCTTTTCACTCTCAACCTGAAACAACCATAGATGAGATCTCTTCAAATTTGGAAGATAATTTGCATGTCGGTGCTGTTCCGACCACGAGAATTCACAAAGATCACCCATTGGAGAATATTATAGGTGATGTGTCCTCCAGTGTACAAACCAGAAGTAGCTTGAATGAGCACACCTGTGTTTATACAAGCATAAAAGAAACGGGTATAATGAATGAATGTTTGTACTCCTGCTTTATAAGCCAAATTGAACCAAAGAATTATCAAATGGCTTTAAAGGACAGCTCGTGGGTCGAAGCCATGCAAGAAGAGTTGGCTCAGTTCGAGAAAATGGAAGTTTGGACTTTGGTTGAAAAACCAAGGAATGTGCACGCTATAGGCACAAAATGGGTGTTCAAATGTAAGAGAGATGATAAGGGGATTATCGTAAGAAATAAGGCGAGGCTGGTTGTTAAAGGTTTTAATCAGCAAGAGGGTATTGATTACAATGAGGTGTTCGCCCCTGTCGCCCGGTTAGAAGCGATTCGATTGTTTTTGGCGTTTGCTGCATTTAAAAAGATGAAGGTATTTCAGTTGGATGTGAAGAGCGCGTTTCTAAACGGGAAAGTTGATGAGGTTGTGTATGTTGAGCAACCTCCGGGTTTTCCTGACCCAGACTTTCCTGATCACGTATACAGGTTGAGCAAGGCGTTATATGGGTTACATCAGGCACCTCGTGCCTGGTATTCAACGTTATCGGACTACTTGCTGGAAAATGGTTTTGAAAGGGGATTGATTGACAGTACGTTGTTTGTGAAGAGAGAAGGATGTGACTTCCTACTGGTTCAAGTCTACGTGGATGATATCATTTTTGCTGCATCAAGAGTATCCATGTGTCAGGATTTTGAGGCTGTCATGAAGAAACGATTCGAGATGAGTGCTATGGGTGAACTAACTTTCTTTCTAGGATTGCAGGTTGATCAGAAGAAGGACGGGATGTTCATTCATCAAACGAAGTACATTCATGATGTGCTGAAAAGATTCAAGATGGAGGACAGTTCTCCATATGATACTCCAATCTGCGTCAATCACAAATTGGGTGCTGAATCAGATGGTGACGCAGATGTGGACCCAACTCTGTATCGGGCGATAATAGGTTCTTTAATGTATTTAACTGCTTCTAGGCCTGATATAATGTTTGCTGTTTGTCTTTGTGCTCGTTTTCAGGCAAACCCAAAGGAATCTCACATGAAAGGTGTGAAGAGGATTTTGCGGTATCTCAGAGGCAAGCCGAAACTAGGGTTGTGGTACCCAAAGGGAGGAGACGTTGAACTGGTGGCATATACAGATTCTGATTATGGGGGATGCAATCAGAGTCGGAAGTCAACAACAGGAGGCTGTCAGTTTCTTGGAGGAAGATTAGTTTCCTGGCAGTGCAAGAAACAGACATCAGTTGCAATTTCAACATGCGAAGCTGAATACATGGCAGCATCCAACTGCTGCTCTCAGGTTTTGTGGATTCAGCAACAATTGCGCGACTATGGTCTGAATTTCTTACTCACTCCTATTTTAATTGATAACACTGCCGCCATCTCAGTAATTAACAATCCCGTGAAGCACAGTAAAACTAAGCATATTGACATTCGTCATCACTTCATACGGGATTGTGCTGAGAAGAAACTGATCAAGATCGAAAAGGTTGATACACTGGAAAACTTTGCTGATTTGTTTACAAAAGCGTTTGATAAATCCAGATTTCAAAACCTAATTGAGCTGAACGGGATGATCAATCCCGAGTAACCATGCCTTTGTGTTTATTTAAAAAAAAAAAAAATTGTGTCATTATTGCTTAAAATTAGTCGGTTACCTCAGTTTGATGGACATATCCTCGGATATGTTTTGGTCCTCGTTTCGACTTAGAGAATGAGGTTAGCCATTAACCGGAAGACTGAAAGTGACCGGGGCAGTTATGACGTGTGTTCTTCAGTTGCTGAAAATTAGTCGGTCATTCTTAGTAAGAAGGACACATACTTGTATGTGGTCGGTTCAGTTGATCCATTGGATCTTCAGGATTGCCGTTTACCTGACGACTTTGACGTGATCGGGGCGATTGAAATCAAAATTTTATTGGGAAATGAAATTACTTTTCAAGTCTATTACTTCGTATGAAGTAAATGTGCTATGTTTAACAGAAAATTGATCCAACCTTGGAAAATGATATATATACTGATTGTGTGTGCTTAACTAGTGAAGTTATTAGGCTTAAAAGGCTTTAGAACAGTCATTGTATGTCATGGTAATTTTTATGGTGCGTAAAAGTGTATGTGATACTAACTTAAACTACTCGAATTTACGTGGAAACTCCTTAAGAGTTTTGTATGTCTTCATACATATCTTTTCGAAGGATAGGAAGAAAAGCAACTACCCAGTCATACACGAGCCAGTGAGTGTTCTGATTCCCGTGAAGAAAGCATTTCAAGACACTGCAGTGATCCAGATTCGGGACTTGCAGTGGTTTAGTACTCCGAAGTCAATAAGAATGTTTGGTTTAAAAAAAAAAAAAAAAAAAAAAAAAAAAAAAAAATTATTGTACATGTATATTTTTTTAGTACTAATGAGACATAGTAACAATCAAGACTTCTCAATTCTGGAGTAAGAAGAGAACGGGAAGCAGACAACGAGTATATACAAGTTAATCAGACACTATGGGTCGAAGTCAATTCGGGGTGACTTGGGTATAGCCAAATACGCTTTGAGAATAGATAGAAGACATCATTATCTCTGAGTTGCTGCCCACTTAAAATTTTGAGCTTAACTGAACCTTAATCCGTATCACAGAAACGATGAAAACCATTTAAGTTATTTACATGCTTACAACCTGTTTCTCTATGTCATAATACAGCTAAACACGGATCCAAGTGACAGTCACATAGTTAGTATGATTCCTGTTGGGATCTTGTCTAAAACGTAGTGGTCCCTGACTAGACTGAAATTTGATCCCTTATTTAGTTAAAATTTTATAAGTTTTTCTATTTTTGTAGTTATATTAATTTATCGTTGGTTACTGGGTCTTGATCATATTTGTTTAACTCTTTTTGGAAACTTCTAATGTTAAGTGCAAGATTCTTCAAACTTAAAGGGCTGATTTTGAAATTACGGGCGAAGTTGTTGAATTCGGCGAAGTTGTTATTAACTTCGCCTAGGCGAAGTTAAGCGTAACTTCGCCTGAACAAACTCCGCCCTATATAAGGAATTTTAAATGTGGAACAGTTCCATTATTTTCAGTTTTCCGGCGAACATACTATCAAATACCATATTATCCGAGATCTTGTTTGCTTTTCGATTTCGATCTTTGATTTCTGTTTCTAGTGTTTATTGACGGTAGGTGTGGTCAATATCATTCCCAAACTTACTCGTTCGTTATAGTTTTACCCGGTTCGAGACCTCGGGTCGTCGAACCTTCAAAACCTAGTTTTTCAACCGTGTATTACGTGTTCATGGACGAGCTTTACGTCTTAACACCATTATTATGTGTTGTTCGTCACTCCTAAATCGTCAAATTTGTGCGAAAACATCGGATCTTGCCCGATTGAATCTGAACAGTCGCCGTTTCAGATTCAGGCGAAGTTATGGTTAAGGCGAAGTTATCCGCAACTTCGCCTGAAGCTTAATTTCGCCTGTGGCGAAGTTATCCGTAACTTCGCCTTGAACTCAAGTTCGCCTGAGGCGATGTTGTGACAAGGCGAAGTTATCTTCAACTTCGCCTATACCAATTTACTTAACAGTTTTTAGACGAACTTACAAATAAAGCGAAGTTGTTCCCAACTTCGCCTCACCTATAAGTTCGCCTGTACAGGTTTAATCACAACTTCGCACGTGGTACAAAGCGAACTTGTGAGTTGCTTAACTGTTCTCTAACTTGTTTTGTTTTGTGCAGATATGGCTGCTGTTGGAGGTGCTGGTGGTGACGACGGTGATGATCAACGACAATTCTTTCCAGCCCATAACCAGTACATCACTTTAGATCCAGACGCACGAGGCGTAGAAGACTACAGGGAGATTATCACGTTTCTCCAGCGATCAAGAGTCTTTCATGCGATCACAAATACACTGCCCATTTCTCTGCCTAACATTGAAGACTTTTGGCAGACAGTGTACTATGATTGCAGGCCTGAGCCTCCGGTGATGCGAGCAACCGTAAATGGTCATCACATACAGTTTTCCTCGGAAGATATACGGTTGGCTCTGCAGTTTGGTGAAGAAACAAGAGATGACCCAACGGAGTTCGTAGCTCCTTTCCGTGATGGAGCTTATTTGAGGATGGGTTATTCGGGTCCGCTGGGGGACTCGAAGAGGAGGAAAGGGTTTTTGCTGGATCAATGGCGCTTCCTGATGCATGTATTGATTGTATGCATGTCCGGCAGGAAGGCAGGAACAGATGGGATGGGCGCGACGATGCAGTCAGCCATGATAGCGCTGACTTACAACCGCCGATATTCTTTTAGTCAGCTGATATTCTACGAGATCGATCGTCAGAGAAGGGCTGTGGCGCGCGAGCGATTCACTATGTATCCTCGTTTCTTACAGATGATTTTGAATCATGTCGCTCCGTCGCTACCGCAGAGACGCCCGATTAGATACGTCGAATGCGTGACGAAACGTATCTTTGCTCAGTGCCGCACTTCGAGCACTCGTAGCAAGCCTGAGCTGCGTCCCAGGCATACTCCATTATTCGGATATCTCATCAACCCGGAGTATGTTCCTGCAGGAGGGGACGAGTTCAGAGACCCGCAACCACATCAGGCGGCAGCACCAAATGCTGTATCAGCTGCGCCTGTTGTATCTACTGTTGCCTCTGCTGCTGTGCCAGCTGCGGTATCTCCTGCTGTGTCTACTGCTGAAGACGTTGATCTTGATGCTGCCTTTGGCGGACATGGTTTGTTTGATATGGATGTCTCGGGTCCTCAGTTTATGGATGTTACTAGAGCAGTTACTTCGGTAGCTGACTCCGATCTAGACGAAACGTTTGCTGAAGCGAGACGACTTATGGTGTCTCGGGAGAGAACTACGGGAAAGAGGCCGAGAACTGTAGACGAGGATGAGGACGAAGTTGATGAAGAGGAGGCAGTGAAGATTGTGCTCAGACGTTCACGAAGAGAATGGACAGGTATGGGTTCCGGAGCTGGAGAATCTTCGAGGCTGGTACGTTTTGCTCCACCTGCCTTGTCTGGTATGTCTCTTATTCCTTCCACAGCACAGGTTACTGCTGTCGAGACGTCGGCCCCAGCAATTGTGTCTCTACCACCCCAACCGCTTAATCCACCGGTGGTAGGTGCACGATTTGTTGAGTCGACCATCACTACTACTGCAGGGTTACCAAGTGTACCACCTGCGGTCACTTCTGCTGCTGATGTCCCGCCAACTCCAACGCCTACTTCAGATTCCGAGAGGATTACATCACTAGAGCGGATTGTTGCTGAACAGACAAAGACCATTCAAAGCCTAGTGGAATCCAATCGACTACAAGCAGCCCTCCTGGTTGAACACGGTAAAGTTATAGATGCCTTCAAGGCATTCTTGGCATCTCAGGGGGAGAAGACTTGTAGGGGAGATGAGTTGAGGACGAAACGGAGAGAAGATCATGACGATGATCCCAATGCACCGGAAGGTGCAGGTGGTGAGCTGCCAAGAACCTTTCAGGCTCTTGGGGCTTCCACAGCTGAGGGGGAGTCTACAAATGCAGCTGGTGACGACGTGGTAGCGGTTGATGATGATGCTGATGTTGAAGATGTTATCGACGCATTGAAAGAGTTGGATGAGGAGGATGATGAGTTTATGATTGAAGATGATGTGCTGCCAGTTGATGAGATCGAGAGGATTGGAGAGCAGATTACGGTTGAAAACGTGTTAGAGGAAGGGGAGATTGTTGATGACTCCGTGGAACACGAGATTCCGGAGGTTGAGAGACCAGAGTTGGGTGATGAGAACGCGGAGGAAGATGCTGAGTGGGAGGAACAACCGAAATGGAAGGAGGGTTGTGCCCACTGGTTCGTAAAGACGAAGAAGCCGGCGGTCCCTAAGATGTTCAGAAAAAGTTACAATATTAAGGGATACGCGGAAGCCAAGAAAGGTATTATCTGCTAGTTATACGACGAGCAGCTGCGGCTCTTCGTGATCAAGAGATACGATGGCATTCAGTACTTCCAGAGAAAGTTGACATCTCTAAACACACTGCCAGAATGTGAAGTAAAAGATTTAGCCAGATTGGGATTGATAAACAGAAGTGAAGACAACATGGCTAGAATCATTGCGAAGATCGTGTGGAAAGAGTGCGTTAAAGAGAAAAAGTTTGAGCTACTGAAACCACAAAAGGGGAAACTTGTCGAAGACAAGGATAGAGGTCTGAGAATTGATGGAAAACCTTGGATGGTCATGAAATACAAACCGATCCGGTGCCTTAAAGAAGTACCGATGAAGTTCATGCCCAAGGACGTGCTCAAAGATCTAAAATGGTGGTACGTGGATTGTGAGACAGCTGAGGCGGTAATGGAAGATGAGGATGAACAAGAAGTACTTCGGGTTTACGACCCGATGCATCTTGTTAATCTATCGCAGGCTGATCTGAAAGTGCTCAACGAGAAGAAGATCTTCTACATTCCTGCTTGGAAGGATCAAGCTAGGAAATATCAACGGGTGGTGTCGGTATGTGTTAGAGAAGGGGCGCATGCATAGAGATGCAAGATTACAAGACTCAAGATTTGAAGATCAAGATATGAAGGTACTGCCAAGGGGGAGTCTGTTGGTACATGTGTGTCAGTAGTTCATAGTCTAGCATTTGTAATCGAGTCTGTAATGCAATTATGTTTTGATTATGTTTATATTTGTAACACGCGAAGTTGTCAACAAGTTCGCTCTGGCGAACTTGTTGAATCAGCGAAGTTATTGACAACTTCGCCTATAGCGAAGTTGTCATGTTTATATACTGTTTCAGCCGAAACAGTTAGTGTTGGTCGTTTAGGGTTTTCGTTTCAGCTGTTCACTTCGTGTGTTACGTGTCATTGTCTGTAATAGTGACCTCGGGTCACGTGTTTGTTATCAATATAACGTGTTTGGTTTATTGCTTGTGTGTTCGATCTCTACATACTCTACACTCGTATCTACCTACGCAGGGATTCCGCACCTGCGTTGTTAGCGACATCCCGTGTACGATCCGTCCAGGAACCTACAAAGATGATAAAATTATGGAAATGATTGGAAGACTACATAGGGATGCAGGTGAAAACATGTTTGATCTGATTCGAATGCCTGCTGATTTGATTGTAGGGATGTATAGAAAAACATTTGGAGTCAATGGGCCTACTAAACCAATGAAGTCTATTCCCACAAGGCCCTCTGCTTCAAGAAGATACACCTCAACAACCAGAGGGGAGTCCAGTAGATCTGAAACTCGAAGGATAGAAAGGCCCCAAATTGGACTTACCAATGACACTCTACTATGACCCTGTCTCTCAAACTCTTAAAGTGATCATGCAGAGCAGACAATTGAGAGAGATTATGTTCAAAGATGATTTTTCATATTACAAAAGAAAGAAGCTGGAAATTATGGCCAATCTTGAACTATATGACTATCACAATAGAAACAAGATGGCCGGAAGACAACAAAATGATTTATCAAAGTATTTAAAGAGTGAAGCTGGGAAGGGATTCCCTTTGTTGAATCAGAAGAAAAAATGGAAGTGGACTAAGTATGAGCAGAACAAAAGAGCCAAGCGTCTCAGCGAAATAAGAAGTGCAGAGTTTAGCTTCATGTCAAAAGTCCGAGATGGGAATCCACTGTCCAATCTGAATACTTGTATAAGTAGGAGAAAGAGAATGACACAACCAAATCATGAAGTCCAAAAGAATGGCCGAATTACTGAAATCGAATATAAAGAAAATGATGGCCATTACATTCTTCGAAACTCAGATGGACTTATTTTGGGGATTATCAGAAATGATGAAGACCTGACCTTCTTGCATAGAGATGATCTGAGGGATATTATGGAAATGACAATTCCAGATAATCACCATCATTATCGAATTCTATCCATCTTTCAGCAAGGGGCAGGAGCAGTAATAGTTGGAAAAAGACAAGCAGCCCATAATGCCAGAAGATGAAATTTTTTTTTAATAGGGTTTGCTTTGTAATGTCCACTGGACAAACTTTCACCTATGTAATCTTTTGATTTTGATATGTAATTTGATTATGATTTGATGTGTATTTTTCACTAATTGTAAGTAACCTTAGAGGTGTTTTGGGACAGCTGAGGTGTTCCAATCTAGGGGAGATTGTTGAGTCAAAGATTTGACCTGAGATGACTTAAGAAAGATTGAGTGAGATTGGAATCTTTTCAACACTCCTTAGAAACGGCTAAGTATGGAAACCGAGCACAGTTGGACATCCGAGCAGGGTTCTACTTGTCCTAGCAAGGTATTTTGCCTATCGGGCAAGGTTATCTTCTTGAAGTCTTCTTAAGTGATGATCCGAGCAGGGTTCACTTTGTTTAGCAAAGATGTTCTTCAAGTCGAGCACAGTTTGCTTACTAGAAAACCCTTGACTAAACCAAGATTTTGATGACAAGTATATGGAAGATCTAGCAAGGTTTGATTAATAAACAGTAGTCCAAGCATTCTTGTTGAAAGTGATCAAGAATTATTCTAAGTACTTTCACCAGCAAGGTTCAACTCCGAGCAAGCTACAGTGCTACCAGCACAGTTCAAACAGTGTTACCAGCACACTATGGTTTGCTTAATAAGTTATTATTTAACAAAGAGTTGAAGGGATTCATGAAGAACAGCTTGGTCGTATGACCATATCGAGCAAATTTTGCTATGGTCAAGAAGATTGAAGTCTGCTAGGTGAGTATTTTCTTAGGAAAATAAGTAAAGTCTACCCGGAGAACTATTCACCAGCACACTTCAAGGTTACCAGGTCTGCTCGAAGTAGACAAATGGCACAAAGTGTGCCCGAAGACCTGTTTTTACACATAGAATGTTTTTGAATATGTAATATGATTATGTACAAATCATTAGGGTTTCTAGAAGGAATGACAGCTGTCAGGTGGTGGCAGGCCTATAAATAGAATAATTTAGGGCACGCCTACTACAAGAGAGAGATGAGTTACACTTTTCAGACCTAAGAGAATATTTTCTGATATTGAGTGTGACGGCTGTCATAGGATTAGTACGGATAATACATTCCTTATAAGAAACCCTAATTGATTTGTACATAATCTTATTACATATTCAAAAACATTCTAAGTGTAAAAACAGGTCTTCGGGCACACTTTGTGCCATTTGTCTTCTTCGAGCAAACCTGGTAACCTTGAAGTGTGCTGGTGAACAGTTCTCCGGGTAGACTTTACTTAGAGTATTTTCCTAAGAAAATACTGACCTAGCAGACTTCAATCTTCTTGACCATAGCAAACTTTGCTCGATATGGTCCTACGAGCAAGCTGTTCTTCATGAATCTCTTCAACTCTTTGTTAAATAATAACTTATTAATAAAACCATAGTGTGCTGGTAACACTGTTTGAAATATGCTGGTAGCACTCTAGCTTGCTCTTAGTTGAACCTTGCTGGAGAAAGTACTTAGAATAATTCTTGATCACTTTCAACAAGCATGCTCGTACTACTGTTTATTAATCAAACATTGCTAGATCTTCCAAATACTTGGCTTCAAAAGCTTGGTTTAGTCTACGGTTTGCTAGTAAGCAAACTGTGATCGACTTGAAGAACATCTTTGCTAGACAAAGTGAACCCTGCTCGGATCATCACTTAAGAAGACTTCAAGAAGATAACCTTGCCCGATAGGCAAAATACCTTGCTAGGACAAGTAGAACCTTGCTCCAATGTCCAAGTGTGCTCGGTTTCCATACTTAGCCATTTCTATGGAGTGTTGAGATGTCACACCCTCAAAATCCACTAACGGAGTTTTACCGCCAGAGGGTGTGAACTAACAGGATCGGAATCATTAGTTATAATCAAACCATAAAAACATTAAGTGAAAATAAGAGCGGGAGGGTAAAAACATAATCCAAGTGTTGCGTCACGCAGGACGACTTAAAACCCAATATAACAGTTTAAAACAAGTTTGCATAAACAATAGCGTATCAAATAATGCATGATCCTATACCGCGCGCCCGCCTCGGCTACCTGAGAATAACATACTAAAAGTGTCAACACGAGGTTGGTGAGTTCACAAGTTTATATAAAATAAAGCGTTTAGCGTTTTGCGTTTAGCGTTTTGCGTTCAGCGTTTTGCGTTCAGCGTTTTGCGTTTACCAGATAGTGTTAAATCAATTATATATCGATAGGTAGCTAGCCTATACAACAAGTATTACTAAGTGTTCGACACCGAAGCTGACTGTTTATCATGTGCCTTGCCACCAGGTCTATCCTGACCATGGTAATGTGTTAGCCAATATTACACCCACTCGACCTCCAGTTGAGGTTAGCGTTGGGTGGGGTTTGTCAAACCCAGTAGTACTACTCAACAGTGACTCGCTATTTTCCAATACTAAACGGTTCGATGTGTAGGACTTCAATTGTTTCGTTTGCCACTTAGCCTTTACAAGTGATATATAATCTACTAACAAAATCTAAAAGCGTTTTCGGAGTATGTTATCTCCCCCAAGTGAAAAGCGTTTAAAGAGTTTAAAAGGGGAAAGTGAAACTCACTGTTTGCGAAGAATTCCCAAAAACAAGTCACCCAAGTGATGCGCGTCGCAGAAACCTCTCACTAGCGTTCTATAACAACAAGGAGGTTTTCTAAGAGTCGGAACTATTATCGAGTCTCTAGACTCGGCACATAATACCTATGCACAAAATACGTTTCGTGTTTCGTTTGTGACTCGTGTGTGACTTAACAAGCACATTTGTGATACGTTACGTGTGTGAACAACTATTTACGTGTCAAGTGTTAATGGTGTACATATTTAGCAAATATTCCGCGCAAGGGCAATTTGGTCAAAACATGACAATCATCTAGTAATTATTCCCCACAAGGGCAGTTTGGTCAAAACATAACAATTATCTAGTAACAGCACGTTTCATGTATTTTCACAAAGTTCAGCAACTAGTTTCATCAAGACAGAATTTTACTTGAAAGATTACTTTATTCAACAGATCACAGCATCTCAATTAATTCACCAAAAATCATCACAAAAGCATAAATGAATTAGGTTTCCAGAACATATTTTATTGTATTTTTATTCTACATATATTCCTCACAATGATCAAAACATTACAGCAAACTCACAGCAATCAAAATCATGCGCAACAGAATGTTATTTGTTATTCCTGTCACATGAAAAATCCAATTAATACAAGACCAATTGGGTTGGGTTCTTAACTCAACAAGCTAACTTCCAGAAGTGGAATCAACCCATTTGGTCTTATAGTTCATGAGTTATGATATTTACAAAACAACCTAACAGCAGGTATCACAATTCAGATTTGCACTTCAGTATTGTAAAATCATAAAGATTAACTTTTACTCGTCCAAAAATTACAAACTTGGACTTTATAGAAACTAGAGTCAACATAGCACCCTGTAGTGTTAACAACTTCAACAAATTTCCAAATTAACAATTCGTTACAGTTGTCTAAACATAACTTACAATCTGTCCAGTACAAGTTTTGACCTTTAATCACATTTAAATCGTTTGACCAACCAAAACACCTTCAAATTAGACGTGGTTGGACTTTCTGAAAACTAGACTCAGAGTACTACCTTTTAGACTCATAATTAGCTCAGTTTGCTTTTATATTCAAGAAGTTACACATCGTTCAAGTTTAACAATCACTGCTGTCAAAACTCAGCAAGCTTAAACAATCATCTAACATGCATCCTAAGCATACGACATAACTCATAACATGCAATACACATAATTAATCATAGAAATCAGTAGTAACCCTCTAGGGTTTACAAACAATCAATGATTCAAAGATCTTTCACCATTTAAAGCCACATATGATCATCAATATCAATCACTAACACATAATCAATCATCCTCTAGCAATAATCAATCATAAAACACTTAATACATGATAGTCAAAAGTTAGGGTTTCATAATTATACCTTAAAAACGCAGAAATAACCAAGGAAAACGTGAGAGGTGCTTAGAAACGAGTGTAGGATGCTCCGATTATGAAGAATGAGATCAAAACGGGTGTGACATGTGGGTGTGTGTGGCTGCCGATCGCAAAGAGAGGGGAGGGGGGGCTGGCCGTCGGGTAGAGAGAGAGAGGGAGTGTTAGGGTTTAGGTTAATATTATTATTTATAATAACATGTTACATCTAGGTCCCTCAACTTCTAATAATTACTTTTCTAGCTTAAATTGAGTTGTTTGCATCTTGAGTTAACGTTTCATACAATGTTATCACATAACACATAAGTCTAACACATAATTATCACATAATTATCACATAATTATTGTTTTGACGTTTTTTGTTTATTCACCAATTGTTTGCGTCAACTCGTTTGCGTTTTGGTGCAATCCCGAAAGACTACACATGTAGTAATTGTCAAGCGTCATTTAAAACCTTATTTTAAATGTAATGAGATGTGCGTTATAGATCCAGTGATCTTAAGTTTGAATTGATGGAGTTTGAGTTAACGGAGTTAACCTGAAATTGACGAGTGTCACATCATTCCCATGTTAAAGAATTTTTGTCCCGAAAATTTGAGTTAAGTCGTGATGAGTGTCTGAAAAAGTAAGAAAATTTTCAGTTTGTCATATGAGAAGATTCCAGTCTCACTCAATTTTTGTTAAGTCATTTCAGCTCAAATCATTGACTCAATAAAATCTAATCCCAAGAACCGGAGTTATAACGGTAAAGGAAAGAAGAAGGTTAATGTTGCTGCCAAGCATGCCACCAACACTAACAAGGGTGTTGCAAAGGTACCACCGCTGCCTCCTAAGGAGCGCCAGTGCTACATGTGCAACAAAATGGGGCACTGGAAACGTTATTGTCCCGACTATTTTGCTGAGCTGAAGAAACAAAGGACCAACGTTGAAAGCTCCTCTAAAGGTATTTCCGTATATGTTATTGAACTTTTCACTGTTTATAGCAACACATGGGTATTTAATACTGGATGTGGTTATTGTTGGAATTACGTATGCCCGAGACACATACTTAAACTAATGTGGCTAACTGTGTTTGATCCAAGTCGGGTCATACCCAATAACAAGCTAGACAACACCAAATGTATTCTTTTAACGATTTGATCATTTAAATGAATACCGAACACTACGTGTTTAGAAAATTGGTTTTCTAAACAAACACACTTGAGGATTCAAATAAATTATTTGGATAATTTGTTTATATAAACTAATTATTTAATTGGTTAAATAATTAAATAGATGTATGCACATTTTATGAAAATGAGTTTTATAAAATGAATGGAGAAGTTTTAAATGTTAAAACACAAAACAAAAAAAAAAAAAAAAACAAACAAAACCGGCCACCCATGTGGGGTGGTGGTTTTACCCAATCAATAACAAGATGCTCTATGTAACTTGTCTTGGGTTCCTTTTAATCCTCCATTTCCCCATACATGCAAATGGTCTTGTTCTTTGATATTTTTCAAGTGTTGTAACAAGCAAACAAACTCTCTCTCTTTCTCTCCAAAACCCACGGCTCACTTGGGCATCATTTGGGAGTTTTGTGAGCTAGTTCAAGTGTTCAAAATCCTAGCAACTAGTTGGTGTTGTTGCTCAAAGCTTGGGGTATACAAAGCTTGAGGGTTTCTCTTTGCAACCTTGCCATTTGAAGACATCATCTTCTTCATCCATCTACATCTTCTTATAAGGTATAAGAAGGTACCATTTACATTTTGTAAGCATATTGTTCTTGTAATATTGATCCTTGTTCTTTGGGTTTTAGTTTTAACATAATGGTATGTTCATAACAAGTTTTAAAATCTAAGCTTCCGTTGCGTTTTCTAGTTAAATATGGTTAACTTGAACTTTGATAATCTTGTACAAAACCCAACAATGGCATCAAGAGCCGGTTACAAGGACTTATGCTTCTTACATGTTCATAGATTTCGGGTTTTTCATGGGTGAAAAAGGGGTCCGAAATTTGGGTGGATTTTACCCCTCATGGATTTGTAAGATCTTGACATGCATGAAAGATCTTAGGAAACCATTAATAACATTTGGATGTTGATAATAAAAAAAAAATAATAATAATAATTTGGGCCGTAGCCTCTTGGGGGGGGGGGCGATTTTATTTGGTGATTTTGGGCATTGGTTGCTTAGGTTGCATGCTTAGAACATTTGGTATGTTTGGATGTGTCATAACCGAAACCTAGACCTTGGATGTGTTGATTGTTGTTTGTGTATGTTGATTATGTTTATTATTCAATATGGTTGTAATAATTCATAATCTTAGGCTTGTGTAATTTATTTATTCATAAGTTGGTTTGTAATAAATAGATTAGTTGCATTTTCTTTTTTTTAGAAAAATATGTATTAGGATACATTTTGTAAAAATTGAAGATGCAAGAATTGGTGGATTTGGGCCTTGGACCGAAATTTTGGGCTTGTTGGGCCTCACCGGCCCATCATGGGATTCAAGCCCATTAGGCCCATAAATTTCACTCTTGGGCCCAAGAAGACTTTTGGAAGTTTGGAGCCCATTAACAAGCCCAACAAGAACACAACAACTTGGAAAGGATACTTGAAGCATTTGGATGCAAGGTCAAGTGGGAGTCAACATTCCATCCTTGTGTCATGTTTTGTCCCTTAGGTGTGACTTATGACCTATACTTGTTTCGGCTAACAAGTATGGTCAAACTTAGCGGTTCTCGGTTATGACTATATTTTGCATGTGTTTGCTTGGTTGTTTGTTTTACTTATTGTAATGTGTGGTTGATAGATATTAGGATATCCAAACCGTCACATAGGAACGACAACAAGCATAAAACGGGTTCTAATATATATTTGGTAATATCGCGTCAATTAGTTTAATTAAATGGGTTTATTAAAACTAAGCGATTACTCACATATAATAAAATTGGTTTTATTATAACTTGAACCTTGAAAATTGGTTTTCAAAATCGCCATATTACTAAATGCATGTTAGGATATGGCATAATGTTTTTCAAACTAGAATATTGGAAAACTTAAAATCCCTTTTTCATAATTACCAAGGAAACAAGTCTTACACCATCCTTTTGTATGACACTTAACGTATTAGGGAACTTTAAATGGGATAAAGGTCACCTAACCATTTTGAGCAAACTAATATACTTAGGGTAATATTAACATATTTGTGGGATAAAGGTCACCTAACCACTTGTATGTTAATCTTACATGTTTATACAAGTAGGACGACTTGAATTGGAAACCATGTGATAAAGGTCACCTAAGCATGGGGATCTAATGGTGTTGATGGGATAAACATGCCAACACGAAATAAGGATTTCGAATGGTCCCATACCTCTAGAAGTTGCAAAAGGTTGCAATTGTCAAGATTGACTACCTTGTTAAATCAAATAACGGGATAAAGGTCACCTAACCGAAATTTGATTTATCGTTGGATTCTAGAATTTAATTATTATTTTAAAATTTGGAATAAAAGGGTATTAATAATTAAATTGTTTATAATACTAAAATAAAACTTTGTTAAAATTTTGTAGATGGCCGCTAACAATGCAAACACCTCTACCCATAACACCCGTAACCTATCCTTAAGAACCATCCTTGAAAAGGATCGTCTAAACCATAATAACTTTATGGATTGGTATCGCAACTTGAGAATAGTTCTCAAACAAGAAGAGATATCATATGTCTTAGACGATCCCATTCCCGACGAGCCTAACGTGGAAGATGAGGAGGCGTATAACGATTGGGTCAAGTACACCAAAGATTCGGTGCAAGCCTCTTGCCTCATGTTAGGGACTATGATTCCCGAAATCCAAAAGGATTTCGAGCATCATGGGGCATACGACATGATAACTCAATTGAAGGAAATGTTCCTTCAACAAGCTAGAGCGGAACGTTTCGAAACGGTTCGAGCGTTTCATGCATGTCGTATGGAGGAAACCCAAAGCGTCTCATCTTATGTCCTAAAAATGAAAAGCTACATTGAAAAGCTTCGTAGGTTGAATTGTCCCGTATCTAATGAGTTGGCTACGGATTTGATCCTCAACTCTTTGACCAAAAGGTTTGAAACCTTTGTCATGAATTATAACATGAATGGATGGGACAAAAGCATTGGTGAGCTTCACGCAATGCTAAGAACGGCCGAAGCGGGAATGGGTAAAAGGGTTTTACCCGTTCTAACAATCAATGAAGGAAAAAGGGGACATAACTCCAACCCCAAAGCAAGTGTTGCTAAGGGCAAGGGCCACGTCCAAGGAAAGGGAAAGAGGAAAGCCATCACGGCCACCAAACCGAAGGAAAAGAAGCAAAAGGTTGCGGCGCAAGATCCATGCTTTGAGTGTGGAGAGATAGGTCATTGGAAAAGGAATTGTCCGACCTATCTCAATGCGTTAAAAGATAAGAGGGATGCGGGGCATACCTCAGGTATTATCTTTACTATACATATTGAACTAAATGTTATTTCTTCGAATACATGGGTACTTGATACCGGATGTGGAACTCACATTTGCAATTTGTTGCAGGGGTTCAAAAGAAGTAAACAACTCAACAAAGGGGACATTAGTCTCTTTATGGGCAATGGAGCAAGAGTTGAAGTCCAAGCCCAAGGAGACTACTTGTTAAAGCTTCCAAGTGGTTTGGAAGTAATTTTGAAGAATGTTTTGTATGCTCCTAAGTTAAGGAGAAACATTATTTCCGTGTCCCTTTTAAAACAATGTGGCTTTGATCTTAAATTTATAAATTGTGATATTCATGTTTTGATGAATGGCATGTTTTATTTTAAAGCTATACCCATGAATGGTATATATGAAATAGATCAAAGTGGTATGTCACATAGTAGTTCAATGTACAATGTCAACACCAAGAAACTCAAGAAGGACTTGGGTGATTCCTATCTTTGGCATTGTCGCCTTGGACATATAAGTAAGAATCGCATGCAAACTCTTCGCAAGAGTGGTATTCTAGAAACAAATGAGTATGATTCATTTGATGTATGTGAATCTTGTTTACAAGGCAAAATGACAAAGCAACCCTTTAATAAAACTTTTGAAAGGTCAAAAGAATTATTGGGTATCATACATTCGGATGTATGTGGTCCTTTTAGACCAATGACTAGGAATGGTGAAAGATACTTCATTACCTTTATTGACGATTATAGTCGATATGGTTATGTGTACTTAATGAAACACAAAGATGAAGCTTTTGAAATGTTCAAAGACTTCAAAACTGAAGTAGAAAGACAACTCAAGACCACAATCAAAGTACTTCGTAGTGATAGAGGAGGTGAATACCTAAGTGGTGTTTTTCAAGATCATCTTAAGAGTTGTGGAATTATTTCACAACTTACTCCACCTGGAACACCACAACATAATGGTGTGTCTGAAAGGAGAAATCGTACCCTATTAGATATGGTTCGATCGATGATGGCTAGAAGCACTTTACCTCTATCATTTTGGGGCTATGCTTTACTTTCCGCTGTTCGCATATTGAATATGGCTCCAACCAAGAAAGTGGAGAAGACACCTTTTGAAGTATGGCATGGAAAGGCTCCATCGCTATCATTCTTAAGAGTTTGGGGTTGTGAAGCTTATGTAAAGCAATACACCCCAAACAAATTAGAAGTCCGATCCACTAAGTGTATCTTTATAGGTTATCCTAAAGATGATTTAGGATATTACTTTTACGATCCTAGTGAGCAAAATGTTATTATTGCTCGAAAGGGTAAGTTCTTTGAAACTAAGTTCCTTGAGGAAGGAACTAATAGTAGAACAGTGAAATTTGATGAGGATCAAGAATCACAAGATGATACACAATTGGTTGATACTAGCACTCAACAAGAGGTTGTTGAAAGTGATCAAGTGGTTGATCAAAACACACAAAACGTTCGCAGATCTGGTAGAATTAGCAATCCACCTGAAAAATATGGATTTTTTGTAGAAGGTTGCTACGTGGTAGATTCGGATGAACCGACCACATACCGTGATGCAATGTCCAAGAATGATTGTGACAAATGGCTTGAAGCCATGAACGTTGAGATGCAATCCATGTATGACAACCAAGTTTGGGAATTGGTTGAACCACCACTCAACTCCAAAGCTGTTGGAAGCAAGTGGGTTTTCAAAAGGAAAACTGATATGCATGGAAACTTGGATACTTATAAAGCAAGACTTGTAGCTAAGGGTTTCACTCAAACTCAAGGGGTTGATTATGATGAAACTTTTTCGCCTGTGGCAATGCTTAAGTCTATTAGGATATTATTTGCCATAGCTGCACATTATGATTATGAAATTTGGCAAATGGATGTCAAGACCGCTTTCCTAAATGGATATCTTGAGGAAGATGTCTATATGGTTCAGCCTGAAGGTTTTGTCGATCCAAAACATCCTAATAAAGTATGCAAGTTAAAGAAATCAATCTATGGATTGAAACAAGCATCTAGAACTTGGAATCATCGTTTTGATGAAGAAATCAAAAGTTTTGGATTCATCAAGAACGCTGATGAGGCTTGTGTGTATAAGAAAGCTAGTGGGAGTATAATTACCTTCTTAGTATTGTATGTCGATGACATTCTACTATTTGGAAATGACATTCCAACCATGGAAAGCGTTAAGGCTTGGCTTGGAAGTAGATTTTCCATCAAGGATCTTGGTGAAGCTGCCTATATTTTGGGAATAAAGATCTATAGGGATAGGTCAAGGCGCTTGATAGGTTTGAACCAAAGTACATACATTGATAAGATCTTGAAAAGGTTCAAGATGGAAAACTCCAAGAAAGGTTTTGTACCTATTCAAAGAGGGACCATATTGAGTTCAGCTCAATGTCCAAGCTCAAAGGGTGAGCAAGAGACGATGAAACAAATCCCATATGCTTCTGCTATAGGATCCATCATGTATGCGATGATATGTACTAGACCTGATGTGTCATGCGCTTTGAGCATGACAAGCAGATACCAACAGAATCCAGGAAACAGTCATTGGATGGCTGTTAAGAGCATATTGAAATACCTTAGGAGAACTAAGGATATGTTTCTGATATATGGATCTGGTGAGGAGGAACTCGCTATAAAAGGTTACACGGATGCGAGCTTCCAAACTGATCGAGATGATTCTCGATCACAGTCTGGGTATGTGTTCACACTTAATGGAGGAGCTGTCTCTTGGAAGAGCTCAAAACAGGAAGTGGTAGCATTGTCCACTACAGAATCAGAATACATCGCCGCTTCAATGGCAGCTCAGGAAGCTGCATGGTTGAAGAAATTCATTACTGATCTAGGGGTGGTCTCTTCCATTCAAGACCCTCTAGAAATCTTTTGTGACAACGAGGGTGCGATTGCACAAATCAAGGAACCTCGTTCGCACCAAAAGACTAGACACATAGAGCGGAGATTCAACTACATAAGGGATGAAGTTGAAAAGGGAAAGATATGTATTCGCAAAGTTGGAACTGATCAAAATCTTGCGGATCCATTCACGAAGCTCCTAGAAAGACCGAAACATGAGCGTCATGCGAGTGGCTTAGGACTTCGATATTCTAGTAATTGGATTTGATCTATTTTGTATTTACGTTTAAAAGACTTTTGTAATTTAACTCTTTTATATGATTATGGAATCTTGAGTTAAATTCTAATTTTGCATGTTTAATCCATGAATAAGTTATCTTATTCTAAAAGTCCGTAGTCGATCACATTTGTGGGAACAAATATGAAGCAAGACTATTATGAACTAGGATTGGTGGATATTCATAAGGAATGAATATGGAGCATAGGTTTGCTGCCAAGGTTCATAGATATTTGTGGGATACAAATATTGGAATGACCCGCTCTCAATATTACTACATGGAGTCGATGGACCTGATCATTAGTAATTTTGAGTAAAGGAGAATTTCATATTATCCTTAGACCTGAGATGTATACTGGGCCTTGATTTTCACCGAGTATTACACTTTGACTCTCCCCTTCGCTATTCGTAAAAGATGGTACATAAGGATGAGCTCGGGTGGAGTATAAAGTGATAGTGAGAGGGGTATACAGTCAAGATGGAATTTGTTCCTCTTATGTGTTGAGAGTTTAGATGTCTAAGGCCTGATAAAGTTGAATTGTAAAGAGAATGATCGCCTATGTCTCTTAGATCCAACATGACATCTAGTAACAAAGGGATATAATGATAAATTCACCTAAATCATATCAAGTAAGGGACTTGAAGGGATGATGTTATTGAATGGCACTTCGTCAAACACATTAGGGGTGGTGAACTGTTGTTAGGCGGTATTCACCACTTGCATTAATTTTCTATGTATCTCGTGCAAGTGGGAGATTGTTGGAATTACGTATGCCCGAGACACATACTTAAACTAATGTGGCTAACTGTGTTTGATCCAAGTCGGGTCATACCCAATAACAAGCTAGACAACACCAAATGTATTCTTTTAACGATTTGATCATTTAAATGAATACCGAACACTACGTGTTTAGAAAATTGGTTTTCTAAACAAACACACTTGAGGATTCAAATAAATTATTTGGATAATTTGTTTATATAAACTAATTATTTAATTGGTTAAATAATTAAATAGATGTATGCACATTTTATGAAAATGAGTTTTATAAAATGAATGGAGAAGTTTTAAATGTTAAAACACAAAACAAAAAAAAAAAAAAAAACAAACAAAACCGGCCACCCATGTGGGGTGGTGGTTTTACCCAATCAATAACAAGATGCTCTATGTAACTTGTCTTGGGTTCCTTTTAATCCTCCATTTCCCCATACATGCAAATGGTCTTGTTCTTTGATATTTTTCAAGTGTTGTAACAAGCAAACAAACTCTCTCTCTTTCTCTCCAAAACCCACGGCTCACTTGGGCATCATTTGGGAGTTTTGTGAGCTAGTTCAAGTGTTCAAAATCCTAGCAACTAGTTGGTGTTGTTGCTCAAAGCTTGGGGTATACAAAGCTTGAGGGTTTCTCTTTGCAACCTTGCCATTTGAAGACATCATCTTCTTCATCCATCTACATCTTCTTATAAGGTATAAGAAGGTACCATTTACATTTTGTAAGCATATTGTTCTTGTAATATTGATCCTTGTTCTTTGGGTTTTAGTTTTAACATAATGGTATGTTCATAACAAGTTTTAAAATCTAAGCTTCCGTTGCGTTTTCTAGTTAAATATGGTTAACTTGAACTTTGATAATCTTGTACAAAACCCAACAGTTATCACATCGTTAATGTCTTGTAGGAGCCTAAAAACTGGAATACGCTGAAACAAGGCAGCATGCAACTCATCGTTGGTGATGGGAAGACAGTCCCAGTTCTTGTAACTAGCACATATCATTTTTATTGTCTGTCTGGCCTTGTAGTTACTTTGAATAACTATTTGTTTGAATCTGGTTTGACCAGAAACAATATTTCAGTTTCTTTTCTTTTTGAACAAGGATTTAAGTATGCTTTTAATGGTATTGCTATTTCTTCTTCTTGAATGATGTCTTTTATTTTGAGGCTAAACCTCGAAATGGTATTTATGAGGTTGATGTTCAAATTATCAACAATGTATATAACCTTTCTAAACGTATTAGATCTGGCATCAATTATCCATATCAATGGCATTGCCAACTTGGTCAGATAAACAAGACACGAGTTAAAATACTCCAATCCTATGTGATTCTTGAATCCACATGACCAGACTGTGAGTTTTGTTTAGCTAGAAAACTCGCCAAGGACTCCTTCACTCATAAAACTGACCAACCAAAGGATAAATTAGGACTCATACATACTATACATACTGATGTGTGTGGCCCTTTCAGAACTATCTCTCGAAATCATGAAAGATACTTTGTTTCTTATATTGACGATTATAGTCAATATACTTATGTGTATCTTATGAAACACAGGCATGAAAATTTTGAGAAGTTCAAGGAGTTTCGAAACGAAGTGGAAAACAAACTTGGAAAAACAATTTAAGAGCTTCGATCAGATCGAGGTGGAGAGTATCTCAGCTCAGAATTCATCAATCATCCAGCACACCCCAGCATAATGGCATGATCGAGAGGAGAAATCAAACCTTGCTAAACATGGCCCGATCGATGATGTGTGGAACTAACTAGCCTCACTCATTTTGGAGTTTTGTCCTTATGACCGCCGCCCGAATTGTCAACTGGCTCCAACTAAAAAGGTAAGAAAAACCCCATATGATATATGGCATGGGAGAAAGCCCAATTTTTCTATCCTTAGAGAATGGGGATGAGATGCAAATGTCACTAGTGATTCTGATGACAAACTCGATCCCCGCGATGTAAAAGTTATTTTCGTCGGGTACTATGACCAAAGCGTATATTATTTCTTCCATCCTGATACAAATTCGATTTCTATCAAAAGGAAGGGCCACATCCTCGAGAAAGAAATTCTCGATCAAGGAGCTAGAAATAATATTGTCGATCTAGAAGAAATTCAAGAACCACAAACAACTGCTGAGAAAGACGGAGCGTCTGATCAACATGATGTTGTTGCTGATACATCAGACATAAACACGAGTGTTCGCATAAGTAGTAGGACTCGCATACCAAATTATAAATACCTATGGCATCTGGATGGTCCCGAAGTCCTATTAATAGCCGAGTCAAATGACGAACCTACTAAATACAAATCTGATGTCTTAGATCCAGAATCTGAGAAATGGCAAGATGCCATGAACGCTAAGATGCAATCGATGCATGACGATCAAGTCTGGAACTTGGTTGAACACCCCCCCCCCCCACCCGAAGGTCGGGAAGTAGGTAACAAGTGGATTTTCAAAAGAAAAACCGACATGCATGGAAATGTACAAACCTATAAAGCACGACTAGTCGCGAATGGATTTACTCAAAGTCGTGGTATTGACTATGATGAAACCAAGTCGTCCGTTGATATGACTAAGTCAATAAGGATATTACTTTCCACAGCCGCGTATTATGACTATGAGATATATCAGATGGATGTCAAAACTGCTTTTCTTAATGGACAGCTCTCTGAAGATGTCTATACGGTTCGGCCTGAAGGTTTTTGTCGATCCTAAATATCCTAATAGGGTGTGCAAACTGAATAAGTCCATTTATGGACTCAAACAAGCATCTCGTAGCTGGAATCTACATTTTGATGATTAAATCAAAGAGTTTGGTTTTATCAAAAGTGAAGATAAGCTTTATGTTTATAGTAGAAATAGCGGGAGCACTATGTCATTCCTCATCTTGTATGTCGATGATATTTGATAATTGGAAACCACATGCTTATGCTTGAGGAAGTTAAGCATTGGTTGGGATCTTGTTTCACAATGAAAGATCTTGGTGAAGCTGTTTATATTATAGGAATCAAGATCTACACAGATAGGTCTAAGTGGCTTCTTGGGCTAAGTCAAAGTGCATACATAGACAAAGTCATGGCACTCTTCTCATTGGATAACTCCAAAAAAGGAAATGTTCCCATTGTTAAAGGAACCGTGTTGAACAAATGGTAATCTCCGGCAATGGACACTGAAACTAAGCGCATGCAAGAAATTTCATATGCTTCAGGGATTGGTTCTATCATGTACGCTATGTTATGCATTAGACTTGACGTCTCGTATGCTTTAAGCATAACGAGTCATTTTCAGCAAAGTCCCGGCGTTGCCAATTGGACTGCAGTAAAGAATATTCTAAGATATCTAAAAAGAACCAAGAATATGTTCTTAGTGTTTGGAGGAGTGGGAGAAGAGATCACATGGTTATGTTCTTAGTGTTTGGAGGAGTGGAAGAAGAGCTCACTGTAAAGTGTCACACTATTGCTAGCTTGCAATCTGACCGAGATTATTCTCCCTCACAATCCGGATTTCACTCTTAATGGAGAGCTATTTACTAGAAAAGCTCCAAGCAGAGTGTGGTGGTGGATTCCACCACTGAATCTGAATACATAGCTGCGTCGGATGCTGCTAAGGAGGCTGCTTGGATGAAGAAGTTCATCACTGACCTCGATGTGGTTTCGAGCATTCATAAAAATATCGAGGTGTTCTGTGATAACACATGTGCTATTGCTCAGGCCAAAGAGCCCATATCTCTCTACAGAGCCAAGCATATTCTAAGGAAGTCCCACCTTATACGGGAAATACTGGAACGGAGTGACATCATAATAAGCAAAGTAGAAACAGATAAAAACCTAGCAGACCCGTTCACTTAGCCGATGTCAGGACAAGCATGACCAACACAGGAATGCTATCGGTCTTAGATTGGCTAGTCATTTGTTTTGATTTAGTATTTGGATGTATGAATATTTAAACAGTTATACTTTTGAGTTCACATTTGATTTATTGGTTAAATGCAAACGCTGAATGTTATGTTTGTGTTCATTTTAGTACGTTAAATCCATGAATATTGTATTCTAAATTATCTGTAGTCGGTCAGACTCGTGGGACGATTCTGAAATAAGACTATTTTGACTTTGGACTCAAGGAATTGACTTCCAAACTGACAGACCTCATTATGAATGACGTTGGATGTAACTCGCATCAAATCATCTTCATGAATCATAATCATAAGATTTTTTATATTGGTAAACTTATTTAGTATCCTTAGACCTAAGATATATACTCATTTAGTATACTTAGACCTGAGATACATATTAGAACTTTCATTTACTAAAGGCTATTCTTTGATCAGTGTCAAAGTTTGTCGTGAAATTGCCGGCTATAAAGGCATTGTTTGGGAATATTCTGAAGTTCAGTTGGAGTTTTATATAATCAAGATGGGATTCTGTAGTCTTACATAATATGTAACAGTTAGACATCTTGGCGCCCTCGTTGATTCGAACTGGTGAAATGTGAGGCCCCAACCAAACTTACTTTGTGTTTGATTGGACCACTTTGATTATATATCGAAAACAATAATGATTGAACGCCATATGAAATTGATCTGATCCATGTCTTATTGTTCAATTGGTGTCTTATATAGAAAGGATAGATGACAACGATTACCATAAGTTCATTATCTTGTAATAGTGTATTCCAAGATCTTTTGGTTAATGAATTTAAATGTGATATCCTATTTGGGGGGGAGGGGGCAGTTATGTGTAGCTAGAGTACCGCTGGTTGTCAGCGTTAAGCAACTTAACCACAAACTGTCCAATTGGGAGACTGTGGGAATTATGGACTGGTTCAGGTAAGTCTACGTGGCTGACCAGGTTATGACTCGTGAGAGTTACACCGTGGGTAACAAACTAAAACACATGTGTAGGTTCCCAGCCGGATCTACACGAGATATCGCGTTCTACGTAGGTGCGGAATCCCTACGTAAGACGTTACGAGCGTAGAAGACAAAACGATTAAACACGTTACAATAAACACAAACACATTATATTGCAACCGTAAACACGTGATACAAAGATCACCAAATACAGACTCTCTCTAACTCGTTCTCTGAATAATGAACTGAATTCGTTAGCCAATCTAATAATCCGTAACCTAAACAGCTTATATAGACACGACAACTTCGCCTGGCATGTTCAGGCGAAGTTGTCCCTAACTTCGCTTGTCTAACAAGTTCGCCCATATCAGCGAACTTGTTAGCAACTTCGCTTACATACAAAACATAAATCTAACTAACATGATTACAGACACTTGACACTGAACTACTGACATCTTGCACCAACAGACTCCCCCTTGGTGGTAGCTTCAACTCTTTATCTTCAAACACGTGTCTTGTAATCTTCAACGACCTTGCATCTTCATCTTCAAGCATGAACTCATTCGCGTACACAAACTGATACAATTCTTTGATATATCTTCGCTTCGTCTTTCCAAGCAGGAATATAAAAGATTTTCTTCTCATTCAGCACCTGCAGATCAGCTTGCGACAAGTTCACTAGATACATTGGATCATAAACTCTTAGCAGCTCTTGTTCATCTTCGTCTTCCATCACTGCTTCAGCTGTTTCACAATCAACATACCACCACTTTAGATCTTTGAGCACATCCTTGGGCATCTGTTTCATCGGCACTTCTTTAAGGCACCGGATCGGCTTATACTTCATAATCATCCAAGGTTTACCATCTGCTCTCAATCCACGATCTTTGTCTTCGGTAAGTTTTCCCTTTTGTGGTTTCAACAGCTCAAACTTCTTCTCTTTTATACTTTCCTTCCAAACAATCTTCCCAGTAACTCTAGCCATATTATCATCACTTCGGTTTATCAATCCCAATCTGGCTAAGTCTTTCACTTCACATTCTGGCAGTGTATTCAACGATCTTAAAAGTCTTTTGAAGTACTGAACACCATCATACCTCTTAATAACAAAGAGCCTCAACTGCTCATCGTATATCCAGCAAATAATCCCTTTTCTCGATTCAGCATAGCCTCTAATGTTGTAAGTCTTCTTAAACATAGTAGGGACCGCCGGTTTCTTCGTTTTGACAAACCACTGAGCGTAGCCTTCTTTCCATCTAGACTGCTCTTCCCATTCCGTCTCATCACTTCCAATCTGTTGACTCATATCTGCCTTATCTACTTCTGGTATCTCATGCTCCACATTCTCCTCTACTATCTCTCCCTCTTCAATCTCATTATCAATAACTATCTCTTCACCAATCTTCTCTATCTCATCACTCGGTAGTACATCATCATCACCAACCAACTCATCATCCATCTCCTCTACGTCCACTACCACCACATCATCATCACCAGCTGCAGTTGTCGACTCCCCCTGAGTTGTGGAAGTTCCAAGAGCTTGATCAGTTCTTGGCAACTCATCACCTGCATCTTTCGACGCATTGGGATCATCGTCTCTATCATTTCGTCTCTTGGTCCTCAACTCATCGCCTTTACAGCTCATCTCCCCCTGAGATGCCAAGAACTCCTTCAGAGCATCTATGATTTTTCCATGTTCTACCAGCAGGGACGACTGCATCTGATTCTCTGCAACTAGGCGTTGAATAGCCTGTGTCTGGATAAGATTTATCCTTGATTGTTCTGCCACGACCCGTTCAAGTGTTGCTATTCGTTCAGAGTCTGATAACGTTGCATCAAAATCGTACCTCATATGTGATATATCTTGAGTGTACTGAGGAGGGATTTCCGATGTCACCGGGACCTCAGAAGTAGAAATAGACGTAACCGCAGGTGGTATTGTCACCGATAACCCTGCAGTGGCCACAACAGTCGACTCAATAAAGCGTGCCACGACCTCCGTTGGAGTAAGAGTTGGAGGCGGCAACGAGACAATCTCAGGAGCAGATAGTTGGAAAGTAGTGGGTGGGAGGCCAAATGTAGATGAGGTAGCCACCACGGGAACATCCGTAGCGCTTGGCCTTGTAACCTGTAATGTTGAGGGAACCATTGTCATACTGGATAGTGCGGGTGGGGTGAAACGTACCACCCTCGAGCTCTCACCAGCTCCAGATGCTGCACCTATCCGTTCCCTTCTTGATCTGCGTATTAACTGTTGTACCTCTTCCTCATAGTCTAACTCGCTGTCATCATCAGTTCTCTTTCTCTTCCCATGTAGTCTTTCTCGAGTTACCATAATCCTTCTTGCCTCATCAGAACCAGCCACCGTAGCAGCTGTCCTAGTAAAATTCACAGTCGACACCCTCTCAACCGAGACTTGCACATACTCTCCAGGGTCCACCCGTTCCATATCAAAGTAGCCTTGACCTCCAAACTCAGCATCAAGGTCCACGTTCTCCTCCGGTGACACAACAGGTGCAGCAGGTATAACTTGAGGTTCTCCTGCCTGTTGTGGTGTCGGGTCCCGAAACTCGTCCCCACGAGCAGGCACATACCCTGGGTTGATTAAGTACCCAAACAGTGGAGTATGGCGAGGACGGAGCTCAGGTTTGCTCCTCGCACTCGAAGATCTACATTGGGCGAAGATCCGTTTATTCACACTTTCAACGTATCTGATCGGACGGCGCTGAGGTAGCGTTGGAGCAACATGATTCAAGATCATTTGTAGGAATCTTGGATACATGATGAATCTCTCACGCGCCATCGCCCTTCTCTGACGATCAATCTCATAGAAGACCATCTGACTAAAGCTGTATCGCTTGTTGTAAGTCAGAGCAGTCATCGCCGACTGCATGGTCGCGCCCATGCCATCAGTGCCAGCCTTTCTCCCTGACATGCATACAATCATGACATGCATGAGAAAGCGCCACTGGTCAAGCAAAAACCCTTTCCTTCTCTGTGTATCCCCCAAGGGACCAGAGTATCCCATCCTCAAAAACGCTCCATCACGGAAAGGAGCCACAAACTCTGTCGGCTCATCCCTTGTCGCATTTCCAAACCGTAAAGCCGCCCGGATTTGTTCAGAAGAGAACTGAACAATCTGATTGTTGACTGTTGCGCGCATCACCGGGGGCTCGACTCTACAGTCATATTCCACGGTCTGCCAAAAATCCTCAATGTTTGGCAAGGATATCGGTAGTGTTGTAGTGATCGCGTGGAATATACGCGAGCGTAACAGAAACGTGATGATTTCGCGGAAATCATCAACTCCGCTCGCCTCCGGGTCTAATGTTATATACATGTTGTGACCCGAGAAGAACTGTCTTTGGTTATCACCTCCGTCATCACCTGCTCCAGCTACAACAGCCATATCTGTAACAAATAGGCTAAGTTATATAAACGTCAAAGCAAATCACAAGTTCGCCTGTTACCATGAGCGAAGTTGTGATCTATTCTGTACAGGCGAAGTTAAAGGTGGGGCGAAGTTGGGAAACAACTTCGCTTCAACTTGAACTTCGTCTGTTAACTGTCAAGTAAAAAGGTCCAGGCGAAGTTAATGAGAACTTCACCTAACCACAACATCGCCTCATAAACTGTTTCAAAAACAATTATCAGGCGAAGTTAAACCTCAGGCGAAGTTACAGATAACTTCGCCTAAACTATAACTTCGCCGAATATGAAACGGCGACAGTTAAGGCTGTTCAATCGAATCGATTTGGACAATTTTGAAGATTTCGGCCAGATAACACAAGATTTTGAGTCGATTTGGACGATTAATATGTTTACTATCACGTGAAAGTAAGTTTGAAAATCGGGTGTTAAGGTTCGAAAGACGAGGTCGATAATCGAGTCGAAACGACCGATGATTAACCTCAAAAACAATGATTATATGAAACTATAAACCCTACAGACCTTTAATCGACAATGAAATCGAGAAAGAATGAACACAGATTGAATCGAACGATAATACGATAAGTTCGCCGGTTGACAGGAAAGAATAAGTTCGCTGAGGTTTTTGAAATAATGAACAGGTTTGACCTAAAAACTTCTTTATATAGGATCACAGATGTACCGGCGAAGTTATGGATAACTTCGCCTATTGCAGGCGAAGTTATACACAACTTCGCTGATATTAAAATTTTTCAAAACAACCCCATACTTTGAACAATTTGCAATTAAGTTTTAAAACATCCTTTAAAGAGATAAATGATACGATCAAGACCAAGTAACCAGGTATAAAATCAAACAACTACAAAAGTAACGAAAATTTGAAAAATTAAAGTACACGGGATCAAATTTCAGTCTCGACAGGGACTACCATGTTTTAGAAAAGATCCGAACAGGAATCATACTTATTACGTGACTGTCACACAGATCCGTGTTTAGCTGTATTATGACATAAAGAAACAGGTTGTAAGCAGGTAAATGACTTAGAATGGTTTTCATTGTTTCTGTGATACGGGTTAGGTTCAATTAAGCTCAAAACTTAAGTAGGCAACAACTCAGAGATTATGATGCCTCCTATCTATTCTCAAAGCGTATTTGGCTTTCCCCAAGTCACCCTGAGTTGACCTCGACCCGTAGTGTCTGATTAACTAGTAAGTACTCTTCGATCTCTAGTCTCTTCTTCCCGTACTCTTTGTTGCATCTTGATTAACTAGTAAGTACTCTAGAATGTCTCAATAACTCACATTTTTTTTTCAAACTTCAGAGTAGTAAACAACTGCAAGTCCCGAATCTGGATCACTGCAGTGTCTTGACACGCTATAATCACGGGAATCAGAACACTCACGGGCTCGTGTATGACTGGGTAATCGCTTTTCTGCCTATCATTCGGAAAGATATATATGAAGACATGCACAACTCTTAAGGAGTTTCCACGTAACATCGAGTAGATTTAGTTAGTATCACTTCTACGTTTACGCACCATAAAAAGCTACCATGACATACAATGACTGTTCTAAAGTCTTTTAGGCCTAATAACTTCACTAGTTAAGAACACAGAATCAGTATATCTATCACTTTCCAAGGTTGGATCAATTTTCTGTTAAACATAGCAAAGGTACTTCTTACGAAGTAGTAGACTTGAAAAATAATTTCATCTCCCCGAAAGAAAGAAAAAATTTTTTTAACTTCAATCGCCCCGAACAAATTGAAGTTTTCAGGTAAATGGCTGTCCCGAAGATCCAATGGATCAGCTGGACCGGACCGACCACATACAAGTATGTGTCCTTCTAACTAAGTATGATCGACTAATTTTCAGCGAAAGAATGAAAACACATCATAAACCGCCACGGTCACTTTCAGTCATCTGGTTAATGGCTATCCTCATATTCTACAAGTAGAAATGAGGACCAAACATATCCGAAGACATGTCCTTCAAACTGAGGCAACCGACATACTTCTAAGCGATAGTTACGTATTTTTTTTTTTTTAAACAAAAACATAAAGCATGGTTACTCGGGATTGATCATCCCATTCAGCTCAACAAGGTTTTGAAATCTAGTTTTGTCAAACGCTTTCGTAAACAAGTCAGCGAAATTATCTAGCGTATCAACCTTTTCGAGCTCAATCAGTTTCTTCTCAGCACAATCCCGTATAAAATGATGACGTATGTCAATGTGTTTAGTTTTACTGTGCTTAACGGGATTGTTAGTTACTGAGATAGCAGCAGTGTTATCAATGCAAATAGGAGTAAGAGTAAAATTCAGACCATAATCGCGCAACTGTTGTTGAATCCAAAGAACCTGGGAGCAGCAGTTGGATGCTGCCATGTATTCTGCTTCACAGGTTAAAATTGCGACTGAGGTCTGCTTCTTGCATTGCCAGGACACTAGTCTGCCACCAAGAAACTGACATCCACCAATTGTAGACTTCCGACTCTAATTGCACCCTCCATAATCAGAATCTGTGTAGGCGACCAAATCCAAGTCTCCTCCTCTTGTGTACCACAACCCCAGCTTAGGTTTGCCTTTGAGATACCTCAATATTCTCTTCGCACCCTTCAAGTGAGATTCCTTTGGGTTTGCCTGAAAGCGAGCACAAAGACAAACAGCAAACATTATATCAGGCCTAGAAGCAGTTAAGTACATTAAAGAACCTATTATAGCCCGATATTGGGTTGGGTCCACGTCTGCATCGTTGTCTGACTCAGCACCCAATTTGTGGTTGACGCAGACTGGAGTATCGTATGGAGTGCTGTCCTCCATCTTGAAACGTTTGAGAACATCATGGACATACTTCGTCTGATGAATGAACATACCATCTTTCTTCTGATCAACCTGCAGTCCTAAAAAGAAAGTTAGTTCACCCATAGCACTCATTTCAAATCTCTTCTTCATGACGGCCTCAAACTCCTGACACATGGCGACCTTTGATGCAGCAAAGATAATGTCGTCCACGTAGACTTGCACTAGTAGAAAGTCGCTCCCTTTTCTCTTGAAGAACAATGTGCTATCAATCTTACCTCTTTCAAACTCATTCTCAAGCAAGTAATCGGATAACGTTGAGTACCAGGCACGAGGTGCCTGATGTAGTCCATACAGCGCTTTACTTAGCTTGTACACGTGATCGGGAAAGTCAGGGTCAGGAAAACCCGGAGGTTGCTCAACGTACACAACCTCATCGACTTTACCATTTAGGAACGCACTCTTCATATCTAACTGGAAAACCTTCATCTCCTTATGAGCAGCAAATGCCAAAAACAGCCGAATGGCTTCCAATCTTGCCACAGGAGCAAACACCTCATTGTAATCAATCCCCTCTTGCTGATTAAAGCCTTTAACAACCAGCCTGGCCTTGTTCCTGATAACAATCCCTTTCTCATCTCTCTTGCATTTGAAGACCCATTTTGTGCCAATCGCATGCACATTCCTTGGTTTTGCAACCAAGTTCCATACCTCAATCTTCTTAAACTGGGCTAATTCTTCTTGCATGGCTTCGACCCACGAGCTGTCCTTGAGAGCCATTTGATAGTTCTTTGGTTCAATCTGGCTGATAAAGCAGGTGTACAAGCATTCGTTGATTATGCCTGATTCTTTAATGCTTGTGTAAACACAGGTGTGCTCATTCAAGCTTTGTCTTGTTTGTACACCATCGGACAGATCACCTATCACATTTTCCAGAGGGTGATTTTTGTGAATTCTCGTAGTCGGAACCGAACTGACATTCAGATTATCTTCCAAGTTCGAAGATAGCTCATCAATGGGTGATTGATGTTGAGAGTGAAACGGATTGATGAATTCCTCTTCAGTAGAGGCAGCAGGGGTATTGACAGCATTTGACGAGGAAGGCTGACATTCATCATACTGTGGTCGTTGCACCAAAGTGTCTTCCTCATCGCATATCATCTTCGTAGCAATTCTTTCCTCAACTTCTGCAAAATCCAAATAAGGCATGTTAAAAGATTTAAAAAGTCTATCATAGTCGAAAACCGCGGCGGGTCCCATGCTTGGTTTTGGTGATTTGTAACTTGTGATATCAGTGTTACACACCACCTCAACCTTGCTGGTCGATGTATTAAAGACCCGTCTGTGGGGAGTCCCAACAATGTATCCGACTAAGATTCCTTCGTCGGCTACTTCACCAAATTTAGAATTGGTCTTTAATATCGAACACGGTGACCCGAATGGTTCAAGACCACTCAAGTTGGGCTTTCTCCCATGCATAAGTTCATAACAGGTTTTATTTAATCTTTTAACAGTTAACACTCTATTAAGGATATAACAGGCTGTTGCAACTGCTTCAGCCCAGAACACCACGGGAAGTTTCGAATCAGCCAGCATGGTTCTGGCTCTTTCAATTAAAGTTCTGTTCTTCCTCTCAGCCACTCCATTTTGTTGCGGTGTATACAAAGCGCTGTACTTGTGTTCAATCCCCTTCTGTAAGCAGAAGATCTCCATCTCATAGTTCTTGAACTCAGTCCCATTGTCACTTCTGATGTACTTAACCCTTTTTCCCATGATATTCTCAACCTTGGTAATCAAATTCTTTACCATCTGAACAGTTTCATCCTTTGACTTCAGGAAATATACCCAGGAATATCGAGAGAAATCATCAGTGATCACCAAGCAGTAAGATGTTCCTCCTAGACTTTTTACATTCACTGGACCGAAGAGATCCATGTGAAGTAGTTCTAGGGTACAGACTATAGAATTAATCTTCTTGGTATGATGGGATTTCTTGTGTTGCTTTCCCTTCTTGCATGATAAGCATTGGTCTTCGAAGTTGAAATTCTTCAAGGGAACACCCAACACCAACCCATTCTTGACAATGTAGTTCATCTTCCGAAGATGAATATGCCCCATTCTCCTATGCCATAATTCGGACTCCGATGCAGTCGCTTTCGACAAAAGACACGATTCTTCTGTGGCCTTTTCAGTCGACCTCATGTCCATGATATACGTATTCTTCTCTCTTGGAGCCTTCATAACAATCCAATCCTCGGGTATCTTAAAACCAGGATGCAACACAATCGCCTCATTCTTGGTAAAATGCATGGTGTAATCCATGTCACAGATTTGCGAAACACTCAGCAGATTGTGCTTCAATTCTTCAACAAAGTTCACTTTCTCTAAAGTCATCTTTCCATTCGTCACAGTCCCAATTCCTGTGATCCTTCCACCGCTCTCTCCAGCGAAACTCACTCTTCCTCCTTGAACAGGTTTCCATTCGTGTAACAAATTCTTGTTACCCGTCATGTGCCGGGAACAGCCGCTATCCACAACCCATAGATTGTTTGCAGCCCTGTTCAACTGTTCCTGCACGATTAAAGCAGAGGGTTAAAATCTGGGGACCCAAGACCTCTTGGTCTTGGGTCGATACATCCCGTACCTTGGCTGTCCAAAGTTAGCATCAGAATAATTTCTGTAAGTCCTGAGCGGATACCTTCTTGGAGATTGACTATGAGGCCATCCAAACCGTCGTGAATTAAATGAATTATTACTTATGGTTTGGTTGTTAGCAGTGAAAAACTGAGATCTATTTCTTTGAAAACCTGAATTAGACCAATTTCTGAATTTTGATGGGTTTTCATTTTTTCCATTATATTGATTACTGTTTCTTTTCTCAGATTTTGAAGGCCTCACACCTCTGAATTTCTGCTTCAGAGGGCAATCAGCAATTAGGTGTCCTAATTGATTACATCTGAAACAACTCCTGTGTTCAACTTTTTTTTCCATAGTTGTTTTAGATGTTGAGGCTGTATTACTGCCCGTTTGTCTCACATAAGGTGGGACATACGGGTTTAGTGGAGATTTCTTTTCAGTTGTTTTATGTTTCTCCCCACTTTTTGGTAACATTGCCTCTTGTTTTGTCTCACTCGACTCGGAAGACTTGTCCGAGTTAGATGAGACAGGACTAGGCACAGAAATTTTCACACTCGAAACAGGCTTACTTGTTTCGCCTTTACTAACTTCTGGTTCTTTAATAGTAACCTTAACCGGAACTGTCTGACCAAAATCAACATCGACAGATTTCTGATTACTAGGATCATAAGTGTAATTATGATTGTAAGGTGGTGGAACTTCATGATAACCAATTCCTCCCCTTTTAACTGGGGAACTTTGATCACTAACGAGGTGATCAACTATAGCGGAGGAATTTCTAAATTTCTCAAGTTTCTTGTTCAGTTCCACCACTTTCACCTGGTGATCAGCTATCTGTTTATCCCTTTCAGCTATTAGTTTGGTTTTCTCTTCTAAGACTTCATAGCTAAGATCAATAACTTGTATTTTTTCAGCTAAATTTGCTTTCAGACTTCTAATATCTTTTTCGCTAGCTTTTATTTTTACTTTATAACTGTTTTCTCTAGCTTTAGTGAAATGATGATCTTCTTTTAACGTTTTAAATTCAGCATCCAAACTAACAAACTGATCAGTTATAGTTTTCAGTTGTTCAGACAGATTTTCACATTTAGTACAATGAATTTTGGTACTTACCTCGGAGAGCTGGTCTTTCACATCTGCCATGTTAGCTTCATTTTGAGCTTCTGCCATGTAAGCTTCATTTTCGCCAGTCACTTTCTCACTATCTGCAGTCTCGATGTTTGCCAAATTGGCCTGTTCGAACACTTCTTCAGCATGCAGATTCCAGTTGTACTCTCCATTTTGTCTGGATATCATGGCTCTATTATCATTGACACCCCCACTCTGTTGTGTAGACCTGTCTTGACTGCGCTCTACACGTTCATTTGTGCACTCCTTTGCAAAATGGCCATTCTGTTGGCAGTTGTAACACCTAACCTTCGACTTGTCAAACCCTGGTCTCTCACCAACAAACTTTCTACCAGTCTTCTTCATAAACCGCTTAACCCTTCTCACAATCATCGCCATCTGCCACTGCAGATCCATCTCTTCCAGATCATCAGCATCGATCTGATCATAATCTTCATCCAAAGTTGCTGGATCAACAATTTAACCCTTGATGTAATTTTCATACGAAGCAATGAAAGATGCGTAGAGAGCAAACTGCTGTTCAGCAGATTTAACACTCATGGGCATCTTCGAGTAGTTGTTGTTTGAAACACCTGGGGAAAAACTACTCTTGGTTGCTTGAGGGCTAGAAGCATTAGATCCACCAGCTACAAAGCACACATCACCATTCATGTTGAGAGATACATGACCGTCATGTGTTGAGTTAGCGCCCAACTCTCCCTTTGAGTAGTAAGCAGACGAATCAGACTTCGAACTTGAACTTGAGTTGACCTTGCACCATACATTCCTGGATCTTGAACCTGATCAGTAGATGTCTCTTTTCGAACCATGTTTAGTTCAAAAGTTCGTAGCTTGTTTACTGCCATTTCCAAATCATAGTCGGCAAAGTCTTTGTCTTCTCTCATCAACACGGTGTACATCTCCCATTTCGGTGGGAGAGCATCAAGAAGCTTTTCAACAATCTCATCTTCTTTGTAAGTAATAGAATAATTGCTGAGTTCTGTCATCAGATGATAATATCTAGTGATGATATCATCAAGTGATTCATTCTTCAGATACTTGAAGACCGAGAACTGGGTTTTAAGTAGTTTAATCTTTAAAGCACGGATTCCCACATTACCCTCAAAACGCTTTTCAAACGCTTCCCAAAGCTCTCTGGCAGTTTTGTACTTTCTGAAAGTGTGCAGAATCTCTTGTGGAAGAGCCATTGTAATTGCTGCATGAGCTTTGCTTTCGGCCTCATGCATTTTCTTCTCTTCTTCTTCCATCTTGCTGTATTTCTTAATCTGATCACGACCCTCATATTCAGCAGTTGGTGGAATGTAGCCATCTTGTATACACACCCACATTTTAGCATCTTGGTACTTGACATATTGTTCAAACCGATCCTTCCATGCCACGAAGTCGGTTCCTTTCAGCATCTTTGGGGCTTTAGTAGCTGAACCCGCTTCCACTTCCATCTTCACCAGTTCCGTAATGTTTATTGAAGTCATCTTTTACGAAACACAAAGAAACCCGAAAAATAAAAATTTTCTTCTTAACAGTACTGTAGGCGAAGTTGTGGATAACTTCGCTTAAGTCTGAACTTCGCAGATTCTGAACTTCGCTCACTTTCTTAAATTCGCCTGACTTGGCGAAGTTGTGAATAACTTCGCTTAAGGTAAGCGAACTTGTGAGATAGGCGAAGTTGTGGGTAACTTCGCTTGAGATAAGCGAACTTGAGAAGGTAGGCGAAGTTGTGGATAACTTCGCTTAACATTATATCTTCGCTGAAACCCTACTAACAGTGACGGCAACTTCGCCTGATGAACACGATGGTTTTTGCAGGTTTGATTTCTGGATTTTGCGAGGTTTGTGACGGTGTAAAGGGTTGTTTATGATTTCAGGAGGTGAGTAGGACACAAAAACACAGTAAACTCGTCCCACGAATAGTCGAACGGAACGATTTCTACACCCGCGTGATAATCCCGAACCACAATCACGAGCAAAAAGCTCTGATACCAATTGTAGGTTCCCAGCCGGATCTACACGAGATACCGCGTTCTACGTAGGTGCGGAATCCCTACGTAAGACGTTACGAGCGTAGAAGACAAAACGATTAAACACGTTACAATAAACACAAACACGTTATATTGAAACCGTAAACACGTGATACAAAGATCACCAAATACAGACTCTCTCTAACTCGTTCTCTGAATAATGAACTGAATTCGTTAGCCAATCAAATAATCCGTAACCTAAACAGCTTATATAGACACGACAACTTCGCCTGGCATGTTCAGGCGAAGTTGTCCCTAACTTCGCTTGTCTAACAAGTTCGCCCATATCAGCGAACTTGTTAGCAACTTCGCTTACATACAAAACATAAATCTAACTAACACGATTACAGACACTTGACACTGAACTACTGACATCTTGCACCAACAGACTCCCCCTTGGCGGTAGCTTCAACTCTTTATCTTCAAACACGTGTCTTGTAATCTTCAACGACCTTGCATCTTCATCTTCAAGCATGAACTCCTTCGCGTACACAAACTGATACAATTCTTTGATATTTCTTCGCTTCGTCTTTCCGAGCAGGAATATAAAAGATTTTCTTCTCATTCAGCACCTGCAGATCAGCTTGCGACAAGTTCACTAGATGCATCGGATCATAAACTCTTAGCAGCTCTTGTTCATCTTCGTCTTCCATCACTGCTTCAGCTGTTTCACAATCAACATACCACCACTTTAGATCTTTGAGCACATCCTTGGGCATCTGTTTCATCGGCACTTCTTTAAGGCACCCGATCGGATTATACTTCATAATCATCCAAGGTTTACCATCTGCTCTCAATCCACGATCTTTGTCTTCGATAAGTTTTCCCTTTTGTGGTTTCAACAGCTCAAACTTCTTCTCTTTTATACTTTCCTTCCAAACAATCTTCCAAATAACTCTAGCCATATTATCATCACTTCGGTTTATCAATCCCAATCTGGCTAAGTCTTTCACTTCACATTCTGGCAGTGTATTCAACGATCTTAAAAGTCTTTTGAAGTACTGAACACCATCATACCTCTTAATAACAAAGAGCCTCAACTGCTCATTGTATATCCAGCAAATAATCCCTTTTCTCGATTCAGCATAGCCTCTAATGTTGTAAGTCTTCTTAAAGATAGTAGGGACCGCCGGTTTCTTCGTTTTGACGAACCACTGAGCGTAGCCTTCTTTCCATCTAGGCTGCTCTTCCCATTCCGTCTCATCACTTCCAATCTGTTGACTCATATCTGCCTTATCTACTTCTGGTATCTCATGCTCCACATTCTCATCTACTATCTCTCCCTCTTCAATCTCATTATCAATAACTATCTCTTCACCAATCTTCTCTATCTCATCACTCGGTAGTACATCATCATCACCAACCAACTCATCATCCATCTCCTCTACGTCCACTACCACCACATCATCATCACCAGCTGCAGTTGTCGACTCCCCCTGAGTTGTGAAAGTTCCAAGAGCTTGATCAGTTCTTGGCAACTCACCACCTGCATCTTTCGACGCATTGGGATCATCGTCTCTATCATTTCGTCTCTTGGTCCTCAACTCATCACTCGGTGTAAAGGGTTGTTTATGATTTCAGGAGGTGAGTAGGACACAAAAACACAGTAAACTCGTCCCGCGAATAGTCGAACGGAACGATTTCTACACCCGCGTGATAATCCCGAACCACAATCACGAGCAAAAAGCTCTGATACCAATTGTAGGTTCCCAGCCGGATCTACATGAGATATCGCGTTCTACGTAGGTGCGGAATCCCTACGTAAGACGTTACGAGCGTAGAAGACAAAACGATTAAACACGTTACAATAAACACAAACACGTTATATTGCAACCGTAAACACGTGATACAAAGATCACCAAATACAGACTCTTTCTAACTCGTTCTCTGAATAATGAACTGAATTCGTTAGCCAATCTAATAATCCGTAACCTAAACAGCTTATATAGACACGACAACTTCGCCTGGCATGTTCAGACGAAGTTGTCTCTAACTTCGCCTGTCTAACAAGTTCGCCCATATCAGCGAACTTGTTAGCAACTTCGCTTACATACAAAACATAAATCTAACTAACACGATTACAGACACTTGACACTGAACTACTGACATCTTGCACCAATAACATGCTTAAGTTAGTTAACCAGGGTTGACAAAAATAACAAGATAAATGGATGGAACGGGCTTTGGGGGTTAGAGATGGACATGGTGGCCCGTTGGGTTTAACTAGTTAGTTTAAACCTAATTAGCTTCATATAAAATGTGATATTATCATAAACCCAAAAAAAACATCAAAATCACAAGCTCTAATCTCTCTTGCGTTCCGCTTGACACTATTCTAACCCAAAATTCGTTATGACTTGAACCCCTTTCAACCCAAACTCGTCCCGACCCAAACCCTATTAACCTTTTTTGTATCGACCCATTCCAACCTTAACCTTTTAGAACCATGACCCAGTCGGTCGAACCCGCCCAATTCATTTGCCAGTTTTTAATGGTAATCATATAACACGTTAAGTTCTTTAAATGAAAAAAGTATAGCAATACCATACTCAAATTAAAGAAAATAAAATATTAATTTTTATGGTATAATGTGTTAAAAATAATTAGCGTGTGAAAAAGTTATAAATTATAAAAATTTAAAACGTTGTCGAGGTAGTTGTTTTAAAATAAGGGGTATATATGTAACTGTTATATAAATTAACAAAATGTGATTAAAGTTAAAGGACCAAACTTGTAATTGTTTTTTAATAGATTAAAATCCAACCGTAATATGATTTTTATTTTGCTAAAAGACAAAATTGCCCCTAAAATGTGTTAATTTTATGCATTATAGTTTTTACTAAAACCAACAAATTTGGTACCTCTTAAAAATTAAAAGGTCCCTCACTCATACTATACATACTGATGTGTGTGGCCCTTTCAGAACTATCTCTCGAAATCATGAAAGATACTTTGTTTCTTATATTGACGATTATAGTCGATATGCTTATGTGTTTCTTATGAAACACATGCATGAAAATTTTGAGAAGTTCAAAGAGTTTCAAAACGAAGTGGAAAACCAACTCGGAAAAATAATTAAAATGCTTCGATCAGATCGATGTGGAGAGTATCTCAGCACAGAATTCATCAATCATCTGGCACACCCCAGCATAATGGCGTGATCGAGAGGAGAATTCAAACCTTGCTAAACATGGTCCGATCGATGATATGTAGAACTAACTTGCCTCAATCCTTTTGGAATTTTGCCCTTATGATCGTCGCCCGCATTTTCAATTTGGCTCCAACTAAAAAGGTATGGCATGGGAGAATGCCCAATTTTTCTTTTCTTAGAGTATGGGGATGAGATGCATATGTCACCAGTGATTCTGATGACAAACTCGATCCCCGCGGCGTAAAAGTTGTTTTCATTGGGTAGTATGACCAAAGCGGATATTATTTCTTCCATCTGGATACAAATTCGATTTCTATCAAAAGAAAGGGCCACATCCTCGAGAAAGAAATTCTCGATCAAGGAGCTAGAAATAATATTGTCGATCTTGAAGAAATTCAAGAACCACAAACAACTGCTGAGAAAGATGGAGCGTCTGATCAACATGATATTGTTGCTGATACATCAGACATAAACACGAGTGTTCGCATAAGTAGAAGGACTCACATACCAAATTATAAATACCTATGGCATCTAGATGGTCCCGAAGTCCTATTAATAGCCGAGTCAAATGACGAACCTACTAAATACAAAGCTGATGTCTTAGATCCAGAATCTTAGAAATGGCAAGATGCCATGAACGCCAAGATGCAATCGATGCATGACGATCAAGTCTGGGACTTGGTTGAACACCCCCCCCCCCCACCCGAAGGTCGGTAAGTAGGTAACAAGTGGATTTTCAAAAGAAAAACCGACATGCATGGAAATGTACAAACCTATAAAGCACGACTAGTCGCGAATGGATTTACTCAAAGTCGGGGTATTGACTATGATGAAACCAAGTCGTCCGTTGATATGACTAAGTCAATAAGGATATTACTTTCCATAGCCGCGTATTATGACTACGAGATATATCAGATGGATGTCAAAACTACTTTTCTTAATGGACAGCTCTCTGAAGATGTCTATACGGTTCGGCCTGAAGGTTTTTGTCGATCCTAAATATCCTAATAGGGTGTGCAAACTGAATAAGTCCATTTATGGACTCAAACAAGCATCTCGTGGCTGGAATCTACATTTTGAGGAGAAAATCAAAGAGTTTGGTTTTATCAAAAATGAAGATGAGCCTTGTGTTTACAGTAGGGCTAGCGGGAGCACTATATCATTCCTTATCTTGTATGTGGATGATATCTTATAATTGGAAACAATATTCCTATGCTTAAGGAAGTTAAGCATTGGTTGGGATCTTGTTTCACAATGAAAGATCTTGGTGAAGCTGCTTATATTCTGGGAATCAAGATCTACACAGATAGGTCTAAGTGGCTTCTAGGGCTAAGTCAAAGTACATACATAGACAAAGTCATGGCACGCTTCTCAATGGATAACTCAAAGAAAGGAAATGTTCCCATTGCTAAAGGAACCGTGTTGAACAAATAGTAATCTCCTGCAATGGACATTGAAACTAAGTGCATGCAAGAAATTCCATATGCTTCAGCGATTGGTTCTATCATGTAATCTATGTTATGCACTAGACTTGAAATCTCGTATGCTTTAAGCATAACTAGTCATTTTCAGCAAAGTCCCGGCGTTGCCAATTGGACTGCAGTAAAGAATATTCTAAGATACCTGAAAAGAACCAAGGATATGTTCTTAGTGTTTGGAGGAGTGGAAGAAGAGATCACAAGGTTATGTTCTTAGTGTTTGGAGGAGTGGAAGAAGAGCTCACTGTAAGGTGTTACATTATTGCTATCTTGCAAACTGAACGAGATGATTCTCGCTTGTCAGGTCCCCGATTTCAGCTGGATCTTACTCAAATCATGCCATAACTGACACAAATTAATGTGCCGACAAGAGAGTTAATGACGGGTTGCTATATTTAGAAAGATCACCGTTTGTTAAAGGCGGAATCAATAACAAACATACGGTTGGTTAATCAATATTCAAAGGTAACCAACACGAACAAGATTCACTCAAAAGATTTCCATTTATATAATATTACTCATACAAACGATAATCTGTTTAGGGTTTCTTGAAGGAAGGTTTATCCGTACGAATCATAAGACACCCGTCACCCTCAATTATATTCTTTCTTATCCAAAAGGTGTAAAGGCTGGGATTCGCTTGTCCTCTCTTGGTGGTGTGCTCTAAAACATTCTATTTATAGGCCTGCCACCCTAAGACAGCTGTCATTCCTTCTAGAAACCCCAAACATAAATACTATTCAAATTACATAATCACAAAATATTCTAAGTGTAAAACAAGTGTTCCGGGTATTCTTTGTAACAATGTTCATTTCCCGAGTACGCTGTGTACTCTGCCATCCTTCAAGACTTGGTAACATAGAAGTGTGCTTGGATCAGTTTTCGGGTAGACTTTACTAGTGGAGTATTTTACCAAGTAAAATACTCACTGGGTAGACTTCAATCTTCTTGACTTTGCCAGACTTTGCCCGACAAACCTTACGAGCAACCTTGTTCTTCAATGGTCCCTTCAACTCTTTTGCTAGAAAATAACTTATTAGCAAAGTGTGCTCGGTAGCACTGTTACTTGCTTGAGTTGAACTGTGCCGATGATACTTAAGATATATCAATATTCATCAAGCTTGCCTGGACCAATAATTATTATCAATACCTTGCCCGGTCTTCCAATCACTTGGTTTCTTTAGCTTGGTTAGCCAAGAGGTTACTCGGAGACAAACCTTACTTGGCTATGAAGAACTAAATTGCTAGACAAAGTGATCCTTGCCCGGGAATATACTAACTAGTATACCTTACTCGGTAATACACTAATTAGTGAACCCTGCTCGGATAATCACTTAAGAAGAATTCTAAAAGATAACCTTGTCCGATAGACAAAATATCGTACTCGGCTAAGTAAAAGCTTGCTCGGATGTCTAAGATGTGCCAGATTCCATACTTAGCGAATACTAAGGAGGTTGAGAAGATAACAATCCTCCATATATCTTCCTTAGGTCAAATCTTGACTCAACAATCTCCCCGCTAGATTGGAACACCTCAGCTGTCCCAAAACACCTCTAAGGTTACGTACACTTAGTCAAAATACAAATCAAATCTTAATCAAAGTACATTTTCATAACATAAACAAGTTACATATTCAAAAATTCTGTCCGAAGACATTACATAGCAAAGCCTATTCTATGAATCTTGTCTCTTTCTTGCATTGTGGGGGCTTGTCTTCGGTTGACTATTTCTGATGCAGCTTTCATTTTAAAGATATCAAGGATTCGGTAGTGCGTATGACTTCCTGGTATGACCAAATCCCTTATATCCATCAAATCCTCATCATGCAAGTAAGTCAAGTCTTCATCTTTCTTGATTATTCCCAGTACTTTTCCATCAGAGTTCTTCAGCAAGTAATGGTCAACATTTTCTTTGTATTCAACTTCTGCTATGATGCCATGTCTTTGAACAGTGTAGTTTGGGTGTGTCATTCTTCTTTCTAGTCTTATTCATGTGTTCATATTTGACAATGGATTTCTGTCTCTGACATTCATCTTATAGTCCCTTTCAGCAATGTCCATTCTTCTCAATTTTTCTGTCCTTTTTGACCTGTGAAGTTGAATCATTCTCCAACTTCTCTTTTCTTTTAAGAACTTGAATCCTTTGTCAGCTTCATCTTTCAAAACCTTTGACAGATCATTCATCTGCCTTCCTGCCATCTTGTTTCTGTTTCTGTATTCATACAAATTAAGAGTGGCCATCCTTTCCAGTTGCTCTTCAGTGTATTCATGAAAGTCACTTCTGACAACAATGTCTCTCAGTTGCCTACTTTCCATAATCACCTTCAGGGACTCAATTACATAATCAAATTAGATTTCTCTTGGAAGATCCACATCAGATTGTGGTCTTATTGTTCTTTGTTGTGCAGATCTACTTGATTCACCTCTTCCACCTTGTGGATGTCTTCTTGAGATTGGAGGCCTGAATGGAATGGAATTCTTTGGTTTGTTAGGCTCCAATTTAAAGGTTTTGATGTATATTGAGGTTACCATTTCAGGTGGGAGGTTGGCCAGTTCAACAACATCCTGTCCTGCTTGTTCTTTGAGAGCTAGCAACATCTTAGCTATCCCAGGACTATTTTACAGTCCTGCAGGAACAAATCTTCCTTTAACAAAGCTTCTAGGGTTATCACCCTCCCTCAAAGCTTTCTCCCAATCAGCCTTTTGTAAATAGAAAAGATCTTTCAAGTCTTTCTTCTCCAAGGCATTGAATGAGGCTTCATCCATCCCCCTTTGATTAATCATTATGCCTTCAGAAAGTTTATCATCTCTTAATTTTCCCAATGGACAATGGGTTCATATTTTGGTTCAGGTTTGACTTCTTGTGGGGTTGGGGTTTCATCTGATCTGACCTGTTCTTTCATTTTCTCCCTCAAAGTCTGAATTCTTCTTTTCTTTGCTTGAGGTTCATCAGATGGTTCAGACTATTTAGTGGACTTCTTAGTTTGTGCCCTTTTCAGTTTTTCTTTCCTTTTCAACTTGTTGTATTGATCCTGCACAGATTCTCTTGACAGGCTTTCTACAACATCAGGCTTCAACCCTCTTTCCAGTAGGTACCCACATATTCCTCCATACTTTCTCTTCAAGGCTTCAATCTTTTCAATCTCATCATTTTCTTTGACATATTTTTCTTTTACTTTCTCTCTTTCACTGTTGTAGAGTTCTTGAAGCTTGTAAAAGTTGAAGTGTGTCAAGTCCTTCTTTGAATAGTTATGCCTTCTTAGATATTCTCTGTATTTCTGGCTGTCTCTATTTTTTTGTTCTATCTTTTTCTTGAAACCATCCCTCTCCTTGTCAAGTCTCTTTTGCAACTGATCATCATCAAGATCAGCCAAAGTTTCAAATCTTATGCCATACCTCCTCAACTTTACAACCAATGGATGTTTCCTGTTGGCTTCCCTCATACTCAGCTCAATGTTTGCTCTCTGTCCATCAGTCATTACAACTTGTGGAGACTCAACATTGGCAGTCATGGCACTCTTTCCTTGATCATCATCATGATTATCATCATCATCCGAATCTTCAGACTCATCCTCCTCTCCAGTTAAATTATTTACAACATCAATCTTGGGTTCATCAGAGGGTGGATGATCTGGATTTGGTTCAGTTCTGATATGCACATCAGGAACACCTTGAACTCTTTCACCTGGTTGCAAGGTCTGCAATGGGACTGCCCTGATTGGGCTTGAATCATCATCAGGAGTTTGTACAAAATATTTGTTTTTCTCATCCCACTTGCCCTTCTTTGCAGGTCTCTCATCTTCAGATTGTGCCTTTGTCCTCTTTCTTCTTATGTAAATCTTGGCAAATCTATTGACTTTCTCAGCAAATTGTTCATATAAATTTGAAAGTCTTTCTTTCTTTTGGTGGATTGTTTCTGATTTTTGAGGTTGAGTCACTTTTACCCTTTCAGACTAGCTGTCAGTTGGGTTCTTCTTAAGATCTTTTTTCACTTGCTCAGCCCATTTCTTGGCAGCCATTGAAGCAACCAATTTCTTCTTCAATAATCACATCAGTATTCAGATTGGTCGGTTCAGCAGTTTCTGTGGACTTACTTTCTTGTTGATTCTGGGATTGAAACATGCTAACCACCATAGCCAAAGAGTTGTCTGCTTCCTCAACTCTTTTTAGCTTAATCAAAGCATCAATTACTTCTTGATCAGCCACATCATCAATGATTTCTTTTGCAATATTGGCTTGTTTGATCAAGGCTTCCTGTTCTGCCATTTCTTCAGGAGTCAGGGTTTGGGCCAGTATCTCCCTATCCATTGTTTCTCTTTAAATATTCTCTTGTTCTATTAAGGCAGCAGCAGCAGCAGCAGCAATAGTATCATCTTTAAATAACACATCTTTTTTGGATATGCCTTAACAGGCTCTTCTTCTGTAACCTTTTCTTTGCCTTTATCCATTCTTTTGGGCACTTCTTCCTCATCTTCATCAGATTGTCTATAATCATCAATCTCCTTCTCAAGTGATTCTAATTCAGGGTCATACTCTACCCTCTTGGAGCTTTCAGTTTTCTCAACTTTAGTAGTAATTGGCTCCTCAGTAGTAGTAATCTCTTGAATAATTTCATCAGTTTGAGTTTCTTTCAGCACATTAGTGACCACATCAGTAGTAAACATTATTTCATCATCATTAGTCTTTTCAAGTTCATTCTCATTTCTCACTTCACTATTCACATTTTCTGATTCATTTTCAATCTCTTTTTCATTCCTTGCCTCAATATCCTCCTCACTCCATACTACTCTCACAATCTCATCATTCACATCATAATCCTGTTCTACACCATCAGACATATCAGCTTCATAATCTATCTCTTCAATTCTCCTCTCCTCACTATCCTCATCCTCACTATCATAAACATTCAAAATCAATTTCAAAGCATCCACAGTTTCAACACTTGTATCCAACTCCTTCTCAATTTCAACATTTTCAACAGAGTCAGTTGGCATCTTCTCATTCTCCCCCTGTTTTGGGGCAGTTGAGGTCTTCTAAACCTCCTGCTCCAGGGTTTTAATCTTCATTTCAGCTCTGACCAATTTCTCTATCAGCATAACATTCTCATTGGTCACCTCCTCATTCCTTCTCTTTAATTCAGCATTTTCTAACATTAAATCCAGATTTCTTTGAAATAAGTCTGTGTAAGTGAGTGGTTTTGAAGGTGGTGATGTAGAGAATGGTTCATGTTCAGGTTGTTCTTGGTTTGTGGTGTGAGTTTGGAATATGGATAGTGGTGGTGATTGTGTATGAGGTGGGCTTGGAATAAAAGGATCTGAGTGAATTGGGCTAGATGTTGGTGGTGTTTGTGGTGTTGGGGATACATGAGATGATGTTTTAGGTTGGGATTGGCTTAGGGTGTGGGGTGGGGATTGAGTGGTTTGATGTGGTGGAGTTAGTGGTGGTGATGGTATAATGGGTTGGTCAATGGGTGGTGGTGATTGTGGTGGTGTTGGAATGGGTTGCTCAGGTTGCTCCCCCTGATCATGTGCACCAATAATCATGGCTTCTCCAGCCCCTCCTTCATCTCCATTATCAGCATTGTTCTCTCCATCAGAGTCATCACTATCACTTCCAGAAATATCTTCCCCTTCTTTCTCTTCTGAGCTCAACTCAGGCACCGGCATCACATCCAAGTCATGGTCCAACAACCATGGCAAGATCTCAAATGGGACATTTGAGTCAAATCTATTGGTAACACCTGGATTTTTAATTCTTCCATATGTGTCGGGATTCTGCAGTTGGTGTGTAATGCCAATAGTGGGTAGATCTTGTAATTCACTATTGAAGATTATCTGTAGGAATCTTGGGTATTGCAAGAATCTATTCACCTCAGGCTTCTTCAAATTTGATACCAAACCTTCAAAGATCATCTTTGAAAAATTGAATGGCAAATCATATATAATCCCCACAGTGGCATTTGCTAAATCATGACTCATCAGAGTCCATGATCCTTTTCGTGGAGCAAACCCCTGTATCACATGATGAATAAGGAATCTAAACAGCATAGGGAACATCCCTTTTTGAAACTGTCCATCATGTAGAGTTCCTGGATAACCCATCGTCTCTTCAAATATCCTCATCAGGTGTGCTGTATTGAAGTTTATTGGGTTATGATCATCATCATTCAACCGCAAACATCTTCTAATCATTCTTTTTGTCACTTGAATTTCATGGCTTGCGACTGTTGCTTCGATCATTTTCCCATTAATGTCATCAACAAATCTTGCATATCTCCATAAATCTAGTGAATGATTTCTGTAGATGATTGGGCATTCTGTAAAAGCAAATCTTACATTTGATCGAGCCATCCATGCAATCATTCTCGCCACCGGGCTCGTTGTCAGGTGTGACTTGTAATAGTGCACACATATTATGCTTCTTCTTAAAGAAGTATTTGGGTTGTTCTTCTTCTTCTGCCATATCTGAACAACACAATCAAACATATTCAAAGTGAAATTAGTCATAAAGTTCGGTACTTTAAGTAATTTCAAGGTATAAAAATGAAGAAGAAAGAGAGAAATATCATCAAGAACCTGTTCTTCGACAAGTTTATAACCTAAACACATAAACAGAGAGCTAGTGATCAAATACATAATCATAGCCCATTATAGTCTAATCGTGATCGGAAAACACATTATTATTTCTTACCGAGTCGGAATTAAAAGGCTGATTCAAATTAGGGTTTGGATTAATAATGAATGCGATAAGTCGGTTTAGGTTTCTTTGTGAGTAAGCAATTGCAATGGAAGGAGAGAGGGAAATGTAATGTTGAAAATTTTTTCCTAACTCCCTCTTATATACCTTTTGAAAGTGGGTTTTAAATGCTTTTTGTCGTTTAGTGAGTTATTAGCTGTCAAACAGTAACATTATCCACTTGATATTTTAAAACAATTTTAAAACATATAACTCTTTATCATTTTAGGCTTAGCAAACCTTACTCGTAAAAGTAAACATTTCCAAAGTCTACTCGGTATACTTCCACTTACATAAAGCTTACTCGATAACATATCAAACCTTGCCTGGTAACATTTTCATTTACAAGGTTTACAAAGTTTGCCCGATCTCTGATACTTACAAACCTTGCTTGGTCAAGCTAAGTAATTTAAATTCAAAACACTATGAAGAAAGCTTACCCGAAATACCAGATTTCTTGAGAAATTAATCACAAGGCAAATAATTAAGTATAAACTATCAAATAAACATCCTTACTAGGAATCAATTAAGATACCCATATTAATTTCTTAATTGTAAATTAAAAGCTCAATATAGCATAAACCCTAATTGAATAAGAAACATATTCAATCAAGCATATTAAAAACATATTCAATCAAGCATACTTGGAAGCATAGTGTGCTCGAGCAATCTTCACAATGTTTAATGTGCCCGGACAACCTTCTTATTCAAAGTATACCCGAATAACTTTCCTAAAGTACAAAGTGTACCTGAAATGATATCTAGCAGACAGTGTACTCGAAATGTCAAGTTTTGAAATTACAAAGTATATTGAGGGAACAAAAGTTTACCCGGAATATAAAGTATGCCCGGAAAACAAGGTTTTCCCGGAAGCACTTGTAATCTCAAAGAAAATATAAACATAAATATCACAGAGCATGCTAGGAATGAAATTAAAACACATAAAAATTAAGTGTGCTATAGTCTAAAATTTCAAAGAGCTTGCTCGAAAAACCTATGTTAGCATTAAGCTTACTAGGATACACATATTCAATCATCAGATATGCCTGAGAACTAGACTAAACATTTTAATCTACCCGAGAGACTTCAATATGTCAAGCCGTACCCGAAAATGATAAACTTAAATAATAGTATCTAAGCGTGCCCAGAAAGGTTAACAAACATTTCCTAACAACATATTCACACAAATCACAAAGCTTACTTGGTGTACATAAACTAAGTTCACAAAGTTTGCTAGGTATAACAATCAGCATAAACAATGCAAAGCTTGCCCGGAACAAGAATTTCTTGTTAAAAGCTAGCTATAACACATATTCATCTCAAGACTTCAATCTTGCTCGGGAAATTAGTACAACAGTGTACTCTACCCGGAAAGTGTAAACACTTCAAAGCATGCCCGAAAATCATAAACCTAGTCAAAAATGACTAAGCTTGCCCGGAAAGATCATAAAGCATCAAACCTTACCCGAAAATACATATTCAAACATATTCAACTGTTTTGTGCTCGGAAAGGTTATAAAACATCAAACCTTACCCGAACTTACATATTCAACCTATTAAAGGCAAAATGCAACACTTTTTGACTTAAACCACTTGTCAAAATATATTTTTCATTAAAGATCATAGTTTAAGAGCAAAAGGTGCAATTAGAGATCAAATTTCAGTTGTATTTCTCTTCAAAACAATTTTTTCCATTTCCTGAAAAGATCTCAAGAATGAGATCATATTGACTAAGTAGCTTTCTCAATACTTCATTCTCAGCATTATTATGACAACATAGATAGGTTAACAGCATGTATAAACTTAGCATGAATTTCATCTCTTTGGTGATAAGATTAATGTTCATTTAGTAGCATAATGCATTAATGGTCAACACTGTGCTATGATGCCTCATATCTCTTCTCAGTAGCTTTCCTCAGATCACCCCAATTTGACTCCAACCTCCTGTATTTGGTCAAAATTGTTTTTGTATAACAGAAGTTATTGGATCTTTTTGTATTTTTGATTTTCAAACATATATAGAGGTTGAACGTTGGACTTACTGTTAAATAACAAGCCTTTCATTCAAGATGAGACAGATTTTGTCAACATCTTTGTAGTTCTTAGTTGTAATCCTCTTGTTTGATAAAATATTTAAAACACTTATCAACTTTTGGTTGATTTATTCATTCTTCCCCATGTTTTTGATATTTTCTCAAATTTTCTAACACATGTTCTTTGTCATATTTAAAGATGTTTCATTTTTGGTTGACCAAATAACAACAGGCTTGTGTATGACTGGGTAATCACTTTTCTGCCTATCATTTGGAGAGATTTATCTTGAGACATGCAAAGACAACTATGTATCTCCACATAAAGATTAGCATTTTCATTATGTTTATATCACCTTAGATTTTACATCATCATGGGAAAGCAACCATACATGTTAATGACTATACTAAGGTCCTTTTAGCCTATTAAATCCATATGATTAGCTAAGTAATCAATGTACTATCATTTCCCACATAAATTCAGTTTAGTATTCAATCACCCCAATGTCTCTTAATTGGCAGGTAAATGGCTATCCTGTTTGACTAAAAGTGGTCAACAGGACCAAACATACATGTGAATATATGTCCTTTCAAAGTCAGAGCTATTGACATAGTTTTAAGTGAAGGAATAAGAAACAAGTTATAATTTCCCCAAATGCATTCAATTTTCAGGTCAATGGCTATCCTATGAATCTGTTAGAGATCTAAGGACCAAACATACGCAAGTGCATGTCCTTTCAACTGGGCAAATGACATAATTTTCAGCAAGAATAACTACTTGAGACTTTTCCTTAAAAATCCTTCTCTTAAGCTTCTTTAAAGCTTGAACTGAATAATCTTATCATATCTCTACACCATTAATCAACTTGCTCATGTTTTGACCAAAATAAAGTATTTATGCAAAATGCATTAGAAAACTTCATTTTTATCACTTAATTTTGATATAAGACTCATTTTGACATAAACAGTTGTAAAATAATCAAATCTTAATCAAACATAACATTATCAAGACAAGCAAACCATACCAACATTCAAGATTTAGCCAATCCTAATAACATCAAATGATCAGATAATGCACATATTCAAGCAATTAAGCAGTGATATCAGATAAGCTTACTCTAACAAGTAAATTATAACAAGAACACTCATTCTAACATCACAAATGCACATCAACTGATAAACATGCAAACCTATCAATCAAACAATCATGTCTCATTTTGCACACATAATCAGTTAAAGCACATAACAGTTTACATATTCAGCAACATAATCAAGCATATTCACTAAACATTCATTGTGTGTGACCTCTAGTAGGATAATTAGTTTGCACATAGAGGTACACAACTAGGCACACATCCTTAATCAGATTTCATCATAGTTGATCATTTCCAGGGCTTTCAGAAGAAAGTTGAACCTGGTTCTATCAAGTGGTTTGGTGAATAGGTCAGCCAGATTGTCACTTGTATCAACTCTCTGCATTTCAATCAAACCCTTTTCACTGCAATCTCTTATGAAGTGATGTCTGATTTCAATGTGCTTAGTTTTAGAATGTTGAACTGGATTCTTAACAGTAAAATATGCAGCAGTGTTGTCAATAAGAATAGGGGTATTCAGAAAATTCAAACCATAGTCCAGCATCTGGTTTTGAATCCAAAGAACTTGTGCACAGCAGGCAGATGCAGCAACATATTCAGCTTCTGCAGTAGAGATTGAGACAGTAGTCTTCTTTTTGCATTGCCATGACACTAGCCTTTCACCCAAAAATTGACATCCTTCTGAGGTTGACTTTCTGCTCATGTTACAACCATCATAATCACTGTCTGTATAGGCAATCAAATCAAAATATTTGTTCTTTGGATACCAAATCCCTAAATCTGATCTTCCCTTCAAATATTTGAATATTCTTTTAACAGCATTCATGTGGGAGACTTTTGGACTTGACTGGAATCTTGCACATACACACACAGCAAACATGATATCTGGTCTTGTTGCAGTCAGATACATCAGAGATCCAATTTTGGCTCTATATTCATGTTCATCCACAGTCTCCCCCTTTTCATCTGCAATCATCTTTTCTTTGGTGTCCATTGGAGTTGAAGGAGTTTTGTACTCATGACAGTTGAACTTGTTCAAGATGTCCTGCACATATTTAGTTTGGTGAATGAAGATCCCTTGAGCTTTCTGTTGAACTTGCAATCCAAGAAAGAAGTTCATTTCTCCCATAGAACTCATGCTGTATTTAGACTTCATTACCCCCCTTCAAACTCCATACACATTTGTTCATTTGTAGATCCAAAGATGATGTCATCCACATACACTTGTAACATAAGTAAATTAGATCCCTTTCTTTTGTAGAAGAGTGTCTTGTCAATGGCTCCTCTTTGAAAACCATTTTCAAGAAGATGGTTTGACAGCTCATCATACCAAGCTCTAGGAGCTTGATGCAATCCATATAGGGCTTTGTTCAACTTATACACCCTGTGAGGTACATTTTGGTTTGACAGCTCATCATACCAAGCTCTAGGAGCTTGTAACATATAGTGTTGTTTGGAACATTTTGAAGGTTTTGATTGTTGTTTCTCTGAAAACCTTGATTCTGAGTCACTCCTTGATCATGATTGTTCATTTGAGGTTGGAAGTTTTTTAAGTTGGGATTATAGTTGTTGTTGGGATTGTTGTTAAAGTTGTTGTTGAAGTTGTTGGTGTTGGGTCTCTACTGATATTGATGCTGTTGTTGATATTGAGGCTACTGATTTCTTGGGTTGTTTTGAAATTGGTTCAATTGGAAGTTTCTTGGCATGTTACATTCTCTTGCAAAATGACCAGGCTGTTGACAATTATAGCAAATGGCTTTTAACTTGTCAAAACCAATTCTTTCATTTGGCCCTGATAGGAGTGACCTACCATTCCTGTTATATAACCTTTTGCTTCTAAGAGCCAACATAGCTGCTTGCCACTTCAAATCCATGTCCTCCAAGTCATCAGCATCTATATGCTCAAGATCATCTTGTACCATACTTGTGTGAATTAAATTTTTTGCAACAAATGCTTTATATGACTCAGTAAATATTGAAAGCAAGGCCTGTGTTTCACTGCCTTGACCATTTCCACCACTAGTGTGGGGTACATTCCCACTTGCCATAGAGGCAGAATCAGTGTCATCAATCAGCTGCACATTGAATCTTTGCCGGTTTCCATGATTACTTGTGCTACCACCAACAAATGATTTTGGAGTATCAGAATTATGTTCAACAGGTTCTTCAATGATAGGTATCTGCTGTTGATTCTTGGTAGTCAAATTACCCATAGGTGCAATCAATGCATTTGAAACATTGAAGCAGGGTCTTTCCTCCTTAATGTAACACCCCGTAACCGCAGCGGAAACGTACACGGGATGTAACAGACACATCTGATATCAACAGCATTGCTTATAAAGAAAATACCACTACATTAATTTATATCATATTACATTGTTGCTAATTCGTTACTGTCTAGGTGTTACACACGAGGTTTACCGATAAGACATTAATATATTCATTACAAAATATAGATCAGCAAGCTTCCAACAAGTAGCACAGATCATTAAGCACATATCAATCATTCCAACTTGGGCATACCTAGAAAACATGTAAAGAAAACGGGTCAACTACGAATAGTTGGTGAGTTTCACTAATTTACATAAACACTGACAGATCATTTTAATAATCATTTATTAAACAATGTAATTATGCGGGGAACTATGTTTCCCCCGAACATTTATAACCTCTGGGAACTAAGTTACCCCAGAACAATAATAACCTCTGGGAACTATGTTACCCCAGAACAATAATAACCTCTGGGAACTATGTTACCCCAGAACAATAATCACCTCTGGGAACTATGTTACCCCAGAACAATAATAACCTCTGGGAACTATGTTACCCCAGAACAATAATAATAACCTCTGGGAACTATGTTACCCCAGAACAATCCCACACGATAAACAATTTATATATTCTATGCCTCAAACCATATATATATTTAAATATACAAGTGTTTCCATACGATCAGTATGTACTTAAATACTTTAATAAATACATGCTTTCCGCCCCGGGAAAATATTTAAAACAGTTCAGTAAAAGGGGCTTGTGAAAACTCACCTTTCTGTGAGTCGGGACGTGATACAATGAACTGCTATAAGCCTGGATCTGTAATATAATATCTAATCGTTACTATATAATTCCCATAAATTAAATCCGTGTTAATCGGTACATCTGGGGACATTGTTAGCCCAGTACTGTACTCGATTCGGGGACAATGTTAACCCCGTGACACTTCTAAGGACTCAGATTGTGACATTGCTTAGAGTCTGACGGTCAAAATTATCATTTTTATGATTTCCTTGATTTGCGTGCCTAGCACGGTTATCCGTTTTTAGTTTCAAAAAAATGAGTTTGGTCACACCCGACCCAAAAATGGTGTTTGACTGTTAATTTAGTTAAAGTGATGAAATTAGAGCTCGGTTTGGACACCCCGTTTGGCCGCGGGGCCCGTTTCCGTCATTTAGGTGCCGGAAACAGTAAAATCGGGTAAAATTACCCAAATCATCCGAATTATTTTCGGATGATTTACTTTTATTTAATTTACTTAGTATTATGAAAGGTCAATTTTTAGGTTTTTATATACCAGTCAGCTCGCTTATGCGAGTTTTGCCGGTTTACACGTTTTAAGCTTTAAAAATTTGTTTTTATGTTCTTTTTAGCACAAATAATTACCCGTTTAGTCTCGGGTCTTGAAATTTTGCAAAAAACTTATTTTGACAGTAAGAGATTTTATAAAAATTTTCCAGATTTATTTTTTTATATTTACATTTATTTATCTATTTTTAAACATTATTAAAACACTAAATATGTCAAAAATACCAAAAGCTTTAGAAAAATCCCAAATTTTTCCTGGATGATCCCTGCCATCCTCATAACTCCCTGGAATTTTTCCAGAACCCAAAACTCATTTTTCAAGCCATTTTCACAAAAACCGAGCTAGAAAGCCCTAAAACTCATTTTACCGAAAAGCCCCTTTAGACTTCTCCAACTGAGCTCAAATTTTGTGTGTGACTTTTATATGTTATAAAAAGCTTATCCTAAATTTTCCAGAAATTTTCATCAAGTTTAGCTATTTTTCACCATTTTTGGCCAAAACCGAGCATTAAATTCACCAAATATTCATCTTTTATCCAAAAATTACCAAAAATTCACAGATCTCATATTTTCATGTATAAATCATCTCTGTGAAATTTCATAACCCGAATCTAAGCACTCTACAATCTGTCCAAAATCACTAAATCACACGAAAACCGATCTATCTTGTGTTTTCTAGCGTTAGATCGCAAAGATCTTGGTTTCTAGCCTTTGCTAGCCACTAGATACAACACTTACAAGCACAATAACACTATACCAAGCAAGTTACACCAACAATCAAACCATTTCTTTCATAGTGTTGGTTTTGATATAACAACAAAGGTTTTAACCGTAAAAATCCGTTCTCGACTCTTTTTACTCATTTCTTGGACCAAGATCCCTTGTATAACTTGTATACATCTCTTGATCATGCAAGAGTCGGCTTCATCTCGGGTTTTCACCCGTCTTTCACATGGAAACTCATTTTACAAGATTTCAACCGTAAAATTTCGTTCTAAACTCTTTTAACTCATCACTTGGATCAAGATCCTTTGTATAACTTGTATACATCACTTGATCATGCGAGAATCGGTTTCAACTCGGGTTTTCACCCATTTTTCATTTGAAACTTCCTTTTCTCAAGATTATAGAATTAGAAACAAGATTCAAGCATTAAAACATGTTTATACCTTCAAATTTTTGGTTAGAACTCAAGAAGATTGGATGAATGTATGAAACTTTGAGAGAGTTTTGAGTGTTTGATGTTAGAAAAAAGAAAATGAAATGTGTAAAGTGTGTGTGTAAGGGCCGGCCTAAGTGGTGGTGTGGGGGGGGCCCACATCTCAAACCATGGCCACACATTTGGATTTCACAATCCGGATAATATTGTGGATAGTCTGGTTCAGTTCGTTTCTCGTTTAAACTCGTAATTCGGCTTAAAACGAGCCTAAAATTGTCGTTTTTCGGGTTAAAATAAAATTTACATAAAACTGATTTAAAAACTTTTAAAAACTTAACCCATGACATTAAATGACTTAAAACATCGTATTGTCGGTATTTGTGCATCTTTTTCGGTTTGATCGATCGTCTCTTGCTTGGTTTGATGTTAAAGGTTTCGTTTATCGTACCGACGTACTAATACATCGAAATCCTTTTTCTGTGCTATAATTCACTTATCCCGAAGCATTAATACTTCGCAAACATCACTAACCATTATATACTTCGTCTATAATGTAATTCCCGATTCGTTCGGGTTTCAATAATCGTTCATTGGTTAATTGTAATTCCAATACGATTCACTATATAATCGAGTATGATTCGTACTATGAATCATATATACTCGTATATACGTACTATAACTCATATAATCAATATTAAATGACACGTAATTAGTATATACCGGCTAGGGTATACCTGGATTTGCCGGAATCGTTACATTCTCCCCCCGTTATAAAAATTTCGTCCTCGAAATTTTACACGTCAACTACTTCCTTTTGAGGAAATAGGTGGGGGTATTTCTTCCGAAATTCATCTTTTCGTTCCCAAGTAAATTCTGGGCCTCGTTGCGAATTCCATCTAACTTTGACCAACGAGATCTTATTGTGTCTAAGTTGCTTGATTTTTCCGTCTACTATTTCTATGGGCTCCTCCACAATGTTGAGCTTATCATTTATTTGAACACCCTCTAAGGGTAATACCGATGTCTCATCCGACAGACACCGTTTCAGGTTCAACACGTGAAACACGTTGTGAACTGCACTCAGTTCATCAGGCAGTTCTAATCGGTATGCTACAGGACCGATTTTCGCAGTAATAATGAATGGTCCAATATATCTAGGGGCCAACTTCCCCGCCTTTCCAAATCTGACCACTCCTTTCCAGGGTGATACTTTCAAATATACCTTTTCCCCCTTCTCAAATGACAACGGTTTTCGACGGGTATCGGCATAACTCTTCTGCCGATCCCGCGCGGCTTTCAGGTTGTTCTTAATTTCAAGAATCTTGTTGGTCGTCTCCTGGACCAGATCCGATCTAATGACCTGCGAGTCACCCACTTCAGACCAGCAAAGTGGTGATCGGCACTTCCGTCCATACAATGCTTCATAAGGTGCTGCCTTTATACTGCTATGGTAACTGTTATTATAGGAAAATTCAACGAGTGGGAGATGTTGATCCCAGTTTCCCTTAAAGTCCAGTACGCAGGCACGAAGCAAATCCTCCAAAGTTTGAATGGTCCTCTCAGACTGACCATCGGTCTGAGGGTGGTAAGCTGTGCTTAGGTCAATACGTGTTCCCAATGCTTCTTGGACAGCTTGCCAAAGTTTGGAGGTGAAATGGCTATCCCTATCGGAGATGATCGAGATGGGGATGCCATGACGAGACACTATTTCATTTATATAAATTTGCGCAAGTCTCTCAGTGTTATAATTATTTCTAATTGGAATAAAATGTGCCGATTTGGTTAATCGATCCATGATTACCCAAATTGCATCATGTCCCCGGGATGTCTTAGGGAGGTGTGTCACGAAATCCATCGTGATTTGCTCCCATTTCCATTCGGGAATTTCCGGTTGTTGTAACATTCCAGAGGGTTTCTGGTGCTCCACCTTAACTCTCGCACACGTCGTACACTTGCCGACGTATGTGGCTATATCCTTTTTCATACCTGGCCACCAGTAAAATTCTTTCACATCCTTGTACATTTTATCTGATCCCGGATGTATGGAATATTTTGATTTATGTGCTTCGTCCATGATCAATTCACGAAGGTCATGGAGGGTCGGAATCCAAATCCGATTTTTGAAATAGAGAATTTCGTCCACACGCTGTTCGAAATTCTTTTCGTTACAGAAAAGTCCCTCTTTTTCCAATTGGTCCCCTTTCAACGCCTCGCGTTGAGCGACTCGAATCAAATCCGAAAGGTTCGACTGGACTATCATTCCCAACGCTCGCACGCGTAGTGGCTTAACTCGATCTTTCCTACTCAAGGCATCGGCTACAACGTTAGCCTTGCCGGGGTGATATCGGATGTCACAGTCATAGTCACTTAGTAACTCGACCCACCTTCGTTGTCTCATATTCAGTTCTTTCTGATCGAATATGTGTTGCAAACTTTTATGATCAGTGAAGATGGTGCACTTTGTACCGTAGAGATAGTGCCTCCAGATTTTAAGTGCAAAGATGACTGCTCCCAGTTCTAGGTCGTGAGTAGTGTAATTTTTCTCGTGAACTTTTAATTGTCGAGAAGCATAGGCTATAACCTTACTATTTTGCATCAATACGCATCCTAACCCTCTCCGGGATGCGTCACAATACACGACAAAACCATCATCTCCGTCGGGGAGACTTAAGATTGGCGCTTGGCACAATCTTTGTTTTAGCGTTTGAAACGCCGTTTCCTGTTCTTCACCCCATTCATACTTCCGATCCTTTTGAGTCAGGAGGGTTAAAGGTTGGGCGATGCTGGAAAAGTTCTCAATAAATCGACGATAGTATCCAGCTAAGCCTAAGAATTGGCGGATTTCCTTTGGAGATTTAGGCGCTTGCCAATTCTTAATTGCTTCAACCTTACTCGGATCAACGTGTATTCCTTGGTGGTTTATAACGTGACCGAGGAATTGCACCTCTTGTAACCAGAAGTTACACTTGGAGAATTTTGCATATAACTTCTCCTGATCCAGGAGCTCTAGAACTAACTTTAAGTGTTGCTCGTGCTCTTCTTTACTCTTCGAGTATATCAAAATATCGTCAATAAATACAATGACGAATTTGTCAAGATAGGGTTTACAGACTCGATTCATGAGATCCATGAATACTGCTGGCGCATTTGTTAGCCCAAAAGGCATAACTAAGAACTCGTAATGGCCGTAGCGAGTCCGGAATGCGGTTTTTGGGATATCCTCCTCCTGGATTCTAACCTGATGGTATCCCGATCTAAGATCTATTTTTGAAAAGTAGCTCGCACCTTGTAGTTGGTCAAACAGATCATCGATTCGGGGGAGAGGATACCTATTTTTGATTGTCAACTTGTTCAATTCCCTGTAATCAATGCACATTCTAAGGCTCCCGTCCTTCTTTTTCACGAATAGAACAGGTGCACCCCACGGGGAATAACTGGGACGTATAAATCCTTTATCTAACAATTCCTGCAACTGATTGGATAATTCTTGCATCTCGGATGGTGCAAGTCGGTAGGGCGCCTTAGCAACAGGGCCAGCTTGAGGTAACAGATCGATTCTGAATTCGACCTGTCGGGTTGGCGGTAATCCAGGAAGTTCCTCTGGAAAAACTTGTGGGAATTCGCGTACCACGGGAATACGTCCACCCGTTTTTCCTCAGGATCAGTGGCCGTCAGGCTCGCTAGATACGCCACACATCCCTGACGTATATATTTTAACACCTTGAGATGGGATATAAATGGTATCATGGTGCCGGATTTCTCTCCTTGCACTAATACCTCCTCGTCATCCGACACTCGGATCTTGACGATTTTCTTTTCACAGTTTATTTCTACCCTGTTACGTGCTAACCAATCCATTCCCACTATCACGTCAAAACTACCCAATTCTACCGGTAACAAGTCAATCAGAAAGGATTGTTCGTTCAGAATAAAAGGGCAATTCCGAACTATCCGATTAACTATCATGGTTTTACCGTTAGCGACTTCTACTGTGTAAGGTTCTATGGTTTCACCAATAGGAAGGTTTGCTATCGAAAGGAATCTAACGGAGACAAAACTTCTATCGGCGCCTGTATCAAATAATACAGAAGCGTAATGATCAGAGACGAGGAAGGTACCTGTCACTACGCTGGGGTCCTGGCGCGCCTCGTTCGCCCCCATCACGAATGCTCGGCCTCGCGCCGGATTGGACGACGATGCCTGACCCGTGAGTTTACTCCCGTTTCCTCCCTGGTTCAGTTTCGGGCAGTTCCTTTTGAAGTGATCCGTGCTGCCGCATTCGTAGCAAGCACGGCTAGTGGTCACCATCTGGTTTCCTTGCGGGTTCTGCTGTCGGGCTGGTTGAGTTCTAAATGGTTGCGCCCGAATAGGTTGTGGTTGTCGGTTCAGGTTGTTCAAATTTGTCTTACAATTTGGTGCGTAGTGTCCAACCCTGCCACACCGGTGGCACACCACCTCTTTGCACACCCCACTATGGTGGTAACCACATTTCCCGCACCTAGGAAACGTTCCCTTCTGCGGTTCTTGCCTTCCGCCCGAACTAGTCATGGCATAGCTCTGGGCAGCGGGCCTAGCTCGTTTGCTTTGCTGCTTTTCTTGGATTCTATGATCATGCGTACCCCGTTTTCCCCCAGCGGATTCTCCTGTCACCTTTAGTGATCCGCTCCGCAAGAAATCATACGTGACTATGCCAGCCTGTGTCACTGCACTTTCATACGTCCGGTGTCCCCCCGCGTTGACTATGCTCCTCACTACCGGAGTAAGTCCCCAAATATAACGTTCCACCCTCTTCGTCTCCGGGGTGACCAACCACGGTACTAATCGTGACAGTTCATTAAACCGATTGGTATAACCCAAGTGGTCCGCCCCCTTCATCTCCAGATTCCACAACTCATTTTCCAGTTTCTGCAATTCATTCTTTGGACAGAAATGTTCCAACACAAGAGCCTTAAGCTCCGTCCAGGTCATGTGGTTTGTCGCCACCTGACCTCGAGTCTGTACTATGGTGTTCCACCATGTCAAGGCATGGTCGGTGAATGTACAGGTGGCGTACTTAACGATACAATTCTCGGGACAGTTGCTAATATTCACCACTGATTCTATCTTCTCTATCCATTTAACTAACCCATTCGGTCCTTCAGACCCGCTAAACTCTAATGGCTTGCACAACATGAAATCCTTGATCGAACATCCCCTGGATGTACGAATTGGTTCAGTACGGTTTGTCTCTACCGTAGGTATAGGGCCATTGCTGTCAGTAACGACCACCCTAGGCGGTGCGTCATTACTCGGAATAGTGTTATCATTCCTTGGTGGATTAGCATTTTGTTCCCCGTCATTATTTATGGGCGTTTGATTGCTCGGAGGGGTTGGATTGGTCGAGTTATTAATACTGGCGGCGATGCGCGATACTATATCCGGTATCGCCGCCTCCAACTGTTGAGCAATCAAACGGCTCACATCTACTTCCGATATTTTCGTTGATCGTTTCGGTGCCATTCTACACAACATCAAGAAATACATATAATCAATAACATTTCAAATTATAAAACACAATACATATTTCATTCATTAGTAAACATTGATACATATTACACAAACATCAGTTTACATACTTTCCAGTCAACATTACACAACTAAGTTTTAATACAAGGGCCCTATGTCGGTATCATCTCGACATAACCCGAAAAAGGGTCAGTGCTTGAATGATACCCAAAAGTATCTATAAAGATATGCCCCAAAAGAGACCCACCCTAGGGGCCAGTGGTTGTATTATAACTAAACCAGATTCACTCCATGTTAGTATCACCACTAACTACTTACACAGAGTATCAAAAAAAAAAATGGTCCCTGACTATCCCCATCCAAACATAACTACTAAACACGGTGGTATGCCCACCACATCATCACTGCCACCAACGCCACCACTACTGCCATCACCCCCCGGAGCCACGCCTCTAACCGCTGAACCATCAATCGGGAGTACGAGCACTCCCTTGTCAACCGATCGATTGCATACTGGCAATCCAGTATGCGGTCACCAAGGTACACCCGTCTCTGTACCCCCACGGTCAGGGCGGCTGAGTGCTCATTTACTTGCTCTGTGAGCACTCGTAGCCAGGCCGCCGCATCCCGCTCCTGTCTAGGAAGGCCCCAGACAGGTGGAGCCATCGGCTCGGGCTGAGATGAGGACTCTCCCCGACGAGTAGCAGGTCGGGGTGGGGGAGAGGTCGGTGGGACACGCGGAATGCTGATCCGCGCCGTAAGGCGGGGACCAAATCCCGGAGGGACAGAGGTGGCCTGCGGTGCGAGTGGAGTAGGGGATCTGACGATCCGGGCCGGGGAGGACTGGCTCGAGCTCCTGTGACTCGCCTCGCTAGGCTCGGAGTCGGATGACACGTGTAGGCTCCCGGAGTTTCCAGGGCTAACCTCCTCCGGGTCCTCCTCTACTGATAAGCTATGCGGGCTTGACATTTTTACCTGCACACAAGTTAACAAGCATATAGTTCTTTCCATAGTGTAATTCATAATCAAATTAATACATACTTATTTATACAACTTTCCCACATAATAATATTATCATATATTTACACATATGTTGCCAATTTTACCTATTTAAAGTTCCTCGTGACTTCCCCTGAATTCTCCCGTGCAGACAAGTCTGTTATTATGTTCCGGACCATAATAACTCACTTGTCCATCCAAGTTCATCCAGATCCCGTCACAATAAATTATTAGTTGATATTCAGATCCTATAATACTTGAGCTACTAGTTATATTTTAGGTATCTCTTTCAGACATCCTAATTCTTTATAACCAATGGCTCTGATACCAAGTTCTGTAACACCCCGTAACCGCAGCGGAAACGTACACGGGATGTAACAGACACATCTGATATCAACAGCATTGCTTATAAAGAAAATACCACTACATTAATTTATATCATATTACATTGTTGCTAATTCGTTACTGTCTAAGTGTTACACACGAGGTTTACCGATAAGACATTAATATATTCATTACAAAATATAGATCAGCAAGCTTCCAACAAGTAGCACAGATCATTAAGCACATATCAATCATTCCAACTTGGGCATACCTAGAAAACATGTAAAGAAAACGGGTCAACTACGAATAGTTGGTGAGTTTCACTAATTTACATAAACACTGACAGATCATTTTAATAATCATTTATTAAACAATGTAATTATGCGGGGAACTATGTTTCCCCCGAACATTTATAACCTCTGGGAACTAAGTTACCCCAGAACAATAATAACCTCTGGGAACTATGTTACCCCAGAACAATAATAACCTCTGGGAACTATGTTACCCCAGAACAATAATCACCTCTGGGAACTATGTTACCCCAGAACAATAATAACCTCTGGGAACTATGTTACCCCAGAACAATAATAATAACCTCTGGGAACTATGTTACCCCAGAACAATCCCACACGATAAATAATTTATATATTCTATGCCTCAAACCATATATATATTTAAATATACAAGTGTTTCCATACGATCAGTATGTACTTAAATACTTTAATAAATACATGCTTTCCGCCCCGGGAAAATATTTAAAACAGTTCAGTAAAAGGGGCTCGTGAAAACTCACCTTTCTGTGAGTCGGGACGTGATACAATGAACTGCTATAAGCCTGGATCTGTAATATAATATCTAATCGTTACTATATAATTCCCATAAATTAAATCCGTGTTAATCGGTACATCTGGGGACATTGTTAGCCCAGTACTGTACTCGATTCGGGGACAATGTTAACCCCGTGACACTTCTAAGGACTCAGATTGTGACATTGCTTAGAGTCTGACGGTCAAAATTATCATTTTTATGATTTCCTTGATTTGCGTGCCTAGCACGGTTATCCGTTTTTAGTTTCAAAAAAATGAGTTTGGTCACACCCGACCCAAAAATGGTGTTTGACTGTTAATTTAGTTAAAGTGATGAAATTAGAGCTCGGTTTGGACACCCCGTTTGGCCGCGGGGCCCGTTTCCGTCATTTAGGTGCATGAAACAGTAAAATCGGGTAAAATTACCCAAATCATCCGAATTATTTTCGGATGATTTACTTTTATTTAATTTACTTAGTATTATGAAAATGGTCAATTTTTAGGTTTTTATATACCAGTCAGCTCGCTTATGCGAGTTTTGCAGGTTTACACGTTTTAAGCTTTAAAAATTTGTTTTTATGTTCTTTTTAGCACAAATAATTACCCGTTTAGTCTCGGGTCTTGAAATTTTGCACAAAACTTATTTTGACAGTAAGAGATTTTATAAAAATTTTCCAGATTTATTTTTCTATATTTACATTTATTTATCTATTTTTAAACATTATTAAAACACTAAATATGTCAAAAATACCAAAAGGCTTTAGAAAAATCCCAAATTTTTCCGGGATGATCCCTGCCATCCTCATAACTCCCTGGAATTTTACCAGAACCCAAAACTCATTTTTCAAGCCATTTTCACAATAACCGAGCTAGAAAGCCCTAGAACTCGTTTTACCGAAAAGCCCCTTTAGACTTCTCCAACTGAGCTCAAATTTTGTGTGTGACTTTTATATGTTATAAAAAGCTTATCCTAAATTTTCCAGAATTTTTCATCAAGTTTAGCTATTTTTCACCATTTTTGGCCAAAACCGAGCATTAAATTCACCAAATATTCATCTTTTATCCAAAAATTACCAAAAATTCACAGATCTCATATTTTCATGTATAGATCATCTCTGTGAAATTTCATGACCTGACTCTAAGCACTCTACAATCTGTCCAAAATCACTAAATCACACGAAAACCGAACTATCTTGTGTTTTCTAGCGTTTGATCGCAAAGATCTTGGTTTCTAGCCTTTGCTAGCCACTAGATACAACACTTACAAGCACAATAACACTATACCAAGCAAGTTACACCAACAATCAAACCATTTCTTTCATAGTGTCGGTTTTGATATAACAACAAAGGTTTTAACCGTAAAAATCCGTTCTCGACTCTTTTTACTCATTTCTTGGACCAAGATCCCTTGTATAACTTGTATACATCTCTTGATCATGCAAGAGTCGGCTTCATCTCGGGTTTTCACCCGTCTTTCACATGGAAACTCATTTTACAAGATTTCAACCGTAAAATTTCGTTCTAAACTCTTTTAACTCATCACTTGGATCAAGATCCTTTGTATAACTTGTATACATCACTTGATCATGCGAGAATCGGTTTCAACTCGGGTTTTCACCCATTTTTCATTTGAAACTTCCTTTTCTCAAGATTATAGAATTAGAAACAAGATTCAAGCATTAAAACATGTTTATACCTTCAAATTTTTGGTTAGAACTCAAGAAGATTGGATGAATGTATGAAACTTTGAGAGAGTTTTGAGTGTTTGATGTTAGAAAAAAGAAAATGAAATGTGTAAAGTGTGTGTGTAAGGGCCGGCCTAAGTGGTGGTGTGGGGGGGGGCCCACATCTCAAACCATGGCCACACATTTGGATTACACAATCCGGATAATGTTGTGGATAGTCTGGTTCAGTTTGTTTCTCGTTTAAACTCGTAATTCGGCTTAAAACGAGCCTAAATTGGTCGTTTTTCGGGTTAAAATAAAATTTACATAAAACTGATTTAAAAACTTTTAAAAACTTAACCCATGACATTAAATGACTTAAAACATCGTATTGTCGGTATTTGTGCATCTTTTTCGGTTTGATCGATCGTCTCTTGCTTGGTTTGATGTTAAAGGTTTTGTTTATCGTACCGACGTACTAATACATCGAAATCCTTTTTCTGTGCTATAATTCACTTATCCCGAAGCATTAATACTTCGCAAACATCACTAACCATTATATACTTCGTCTATACTGTAATTCCCGATTCGTTCGGGTTTCAATAATCGTTCATTGGTTAATTGTAATTCCAATACGATTCACTATATAATCGAGTATGATTCGTACTATGAATCATATATACTCGTATATACGTACTATAACTCATATAATCAATATTAAATGACACGTAATTAGTATATACCGGCTAGGGTATACCTGGATTTGCCGGAATCTTTACACTTAATCATCTCATTCTCTATCATCTCTATCTCTGCAGCTTGAAGAATGCATACTACATCATCCAATTTTAAGTCATTGAAGTTGTGCTTCTGAAGGATGAATTTGCAGGCAGTGTACCATTCTTTTGGCATAGAGTTGAGCAGCTTGGTATTGAGGTCAAAGTCAGTCATGACATAGTCTGTGGTTCTGAGATCATTCACTATTGCTAGGATCCTTTCAAGAATAGACTTCAACCTTTCTCCATCTTTATACTTAAATCTTTCTAGCTGCTGCTTCAATCTCTGCTTCTTGATGTTTTTAAGTTCAACATTTCCCTCAAACATTTCAAGCATTGCGTCATAAATTTCCTTGGCAGTGGCATGATGTGCAACCTTGGTAAGTATCTCCCAAGACAGACCTAACTTTAACATTGCTAAAGCCTTGTCATCTACTTTTCTCATTCTTTCCCTCACAGCAGCAACTGCTGCTGGATTAGCACCTTCCTCAACATTGCCTTGTGGACCATTTCGGATGGAGTTCCACATATTAACATCATTATAGCATACGGCTGCTTTAAACAAGACCTTCCATTTTGTGAAATTTTCCTGTCCATACAGTCTAGGAATCTTGTTAGTAGACACTTCTTGTTCCTCGTAACCAGACAATTTGAGAAATCAAAAGTAGTTTCTTTGTAAAAACAGAGTTCAAAAATAATCAGATCTGAAAACCAGTTGTTCAGATCTGAGTTGTTTGATGCGATTAGAACAAGATTTATATGTAAAAATTAAAACTTTAAATAGAATAAGGAAGAGAAAACACCAAATGATTGTAGATCTTGAAGAAAAATTAAGAACAGAGCTGCTGACGTCACTTTTCAATGGAACAGTTGTATGCTACGTCATCTTTCTTCAAATCTTCAGTCAGCATCAATCTTTTCAAAATAGCAGCAACAAGCTCTGATACCACTTGTCAGGTCCCCGATTTCAGCTGGATATTACTTAAATCATGCCATAACTCACACAAATTAATGTGCCGAAAAGAGAGTTAATGATGGGTTGCTATATTTAGAAAGATCACCGTTTGTTGAAGGCGGAATCAATGACAAACATACGGTTACTTAATCAATATTCAAAGGTAACCAACACGAACAAGATTCACTCAAAAGATTTCCATTTATATAATATTACTCATACAAATGATAATCTATTTAAGGTTTCTTGAAGGAAGGTTTATCCGTACGAATCCTAAGACACCCGTCACCCTCAATAATATTCTTTCTTGGCGGCGTGCCCTAAATCATTCTATTTATAGGCCTGCCACCCTAAGACAGCTGTCATTCTTTCTAGAAACCCCAAACATAAATACATATTCAAATTACATAATCACAAAATATTCTAAGTGTAAACAAGTGTTCCGGGTATGCTTTGTAACAATGTTCATTTCCCGAGTACGCTGTGTACTCTACCATCCTTCAAGACTTGGTAACATAGAAGTGTGCTTGGATTAGTTTCTAGGTAGACTTTACTAGTGGATTATTTTACCAAGTAAAATACTCACCGGGTAGACTTCAATCTTCTTGACTTTGCCAGACTTTGCCCGACAAACCCTTACGAGCAACCTTGTTCTTCAATGGTCCCTTCAACTCCTTTGCTAGAAAATAACTTATTAGCAAAGTGTGCTCGGTAGCACTGTTACTTGCTTGAGTTGAATTGTGCCCGATGATACTTAAGATATATCAATATTCATCAAGCTTACCTGGACCAATCATTATTATCAATACCTTGCCCAGTCTTCCAATCACTTGGTTTCTTGAGCTTGGTTAGCCAAGAGGTTACTCGAAGACAAACCTTACTCGACTATGAAGAACTAACTTGCTAGACAAAGTGATCCTTGCCCGGGAATATACTAACTAGTATACCTTACTCGGTAATACACTAATTAGTGAACCCTGCTCGGATAATCACTTAAGAAGAATTCTAAAAGATAACCTTGCCCGATAGACAAAATATCGTACGTGGTTAAGTAAAAGCTTGCTCGGATGTCTAAGATGTGGCCGATTCCATACTTAGCGAATACTAAGGAGGTTGAGAAGGTTCAAGTCTTCCATATATCTTCCTTATGTCAAATCTTGACTCAACATCGCTCACAATCAAGATTTCACTCTCAAGGGAGAGCTATTAATAGAAAAGCTCCAAGCAGAGTGTGGTGAAGGATTCCAACACTGAATATGAATACATAGCTGCGTCGGATGCTGCTAAGGAGGCTGCTTGGATGAAGAGGTTCATCACTGACCTCGATGTGGTTCCGAGCATTCATAAACCAATCGAGGTATTCTGTGATAACACAGGTGCTATTGCTCAGGCCAAAGAGCCCAAATCTCATCACAGAGCCAAGCATATTCTAAGGAAGTCCCACCTTATACGGGAAATACTGGAACGAGGTGACATCATAATAAGCAAAGTAGACATAGATCGAAACCTAACTGACCCGTTCACTAAGCCGATGTCAGGACAAGCATGACCAACACGGGAATGCTATCAGTCTTAGATTGGCTAGTCATTTTTTTGATTTAGTATTTGGATGTATGAACATTTAAACAGTTATACTTTTGAGTTCACCTTTGATTTAATGGTTAAATGCAAATGTTGGATGTTATAATTGTGTTCATTTTAGTACGTTAAATCCATGAATATTGTATTCTAAATTATCCGTAGTCGGTCAGACTCGTGGGAACGATTCTGAAATAAGACTATTTTGACTTTGGACTCAAGGAATTGACTTCCAAACTGACAGACCTCATTATGAATAACATTGGATGTAACTCGCATCAAATCATCTTCATGAATCATAATCATAAGATTTTTTTATACTGGTAAACTTATTTAGTATCCTTAGACCTAAGATATATACTCATTTAGTATCCTTAGACCTTCGATACATATTAGAAATTTCATTTACTAAAGGCTATTCTTTGATCAGTGTCAACCGTTGTCGTGTAACTGCCGGCTATAAAGGCATTGGTTGGGAATATTCTAAAGTTCAGTGGGAGTTGTATATAATCAAGATGGGATTCTGTACTCTTACATAATATGTAACAGTTAGACATGTTGGCGCCCTCGTTGATTCAAACTGTTGAAGTGTGAGGCCTCAACCAAACTTACTGTGTGTTTGATTGGACCACTTTGATTCTATATCGAAAATAATAATTATTGAACGCCATATGAGATTGATCTGATCCATGTATCATTGTTCAATTGGTGTCTTATATGGAAAGGATAGATGACAACGATTACCATAAGTTCATTATCTTGCAATAGTGTATTTCAAGATCTTTTGGTTAATGAATTTAAAATTTGATAACCTGTTGGGGGCAGTTATGTGTAGCTAGAGTACCGCTGGCTGTTAGCGTTAAGTAACTTAACCACAAACCGTCCAATTGGGAGACTATGGGAATTATGGACCTTTTCTGGTAAGTCAACGTGGCCGACCGGGTTGTGACTCGTGAGAGTTACACCGTAGGTAACAAGCTAAAACACATGCTTATGTTAGTTAACCAAGATTGACAAAAATGACGAGATAAAAGGATGGAATGGGCTTTGGGGTTAGAGATAAACTTGGTGGCCTGTTGAGTTTAACTAGTTAGTTTAAACCTAATTAGCTTTATATAATATGTGATATTATCATAAACCCAAAAAAACATCAAAATCACAAGCTCTAATCTCTCTTGCGTTCTGCTTGACACTATTCTAACCCAAAATTCGTTATGACTTGAACCCCTTTCAACCCAAACCCGTCCCGACCCAGACCCAGTTATCCTTTTTTGTATCGACCCATTCCGACCTTAACCTTTTAGACCTATGACCCAGCCGGACGAACCCGCCTAATTCGTTTGCCAGTTTTTAATGGTAATCATGTAACATGTTAAGTTTTTTAAATGAAAAAAGTATAGCAATACCATACTCAAATTAAAGAGAATAAAATACTCGTTTTTATGGTATAATGTTTTAAGAAAATATTAGCATGTGAAAAAGTTATATATTATAAAAATTTAAACGTTGTCGTGGTAGTTGTTTTAATAAAAGGGGAATATATGTAACTGTTATATAAATTAACAAAATGTCATTAAAGTTAAAGGACCAAACTTGTAATTGTTTTTGAATAAATTAAAAATCAACCGTAATATGATTTTGATTTTGCTAAAAGACAAAATTGCCCCTAAAATGTGTTAATCTTATGCATTATAGTTTTTACTAAAACCAACAAATTTGGTACCTCTTAAAAGTTAAGAGGTCCCTCGTTCATGCCTTATATATAGTATAGATATATTTTTCCCCAGTAAAGTCTAAACAAAAATCATTGTTTATGATAATCATATGCACCTATACATGTGAAGAGAGGGGAGACTTAGAGGTTGTTTGTTATTTCACAAAAGCTCTTTCTGGCCTCTTACTAAAAAAGGTATGTGCATCCTCTTTTCATAGTAGACATGAAACTGTGACTTCCAACCTCTTCTCCTCTTATTTTGCTCATCCAACATAAAACATTAACTTCTCTCCTCCTCAGAAATAATAAGCTACCTTCTCCATCCCCTCCAACCCTAACCACCACTGCCTCTCCTACTCCTGAACCGTCGTCGCCACGTCGGCCTCTACTCATCCTCCTGAACCTCCGCAAACCACCGCCGGCCTCTCTCTCTCTCCAACAAAACGCTAGATGAGCAAGTCAATTGACCATGTTCAAGGCTCAATTTAAGGTTCGGTTAAAATTAAGAAAAAGTACAATCCAATTACGTCTGATCTTCCTGTTGATAATTTTGTACGCCAAACAAGGTTATTAGGGGCAAAACAATCTCAAAATCGGCCATATGCAGCTGCAGTGAAGCGTGTACATGAAGAGAGACTAGAATCCCGGGCCCACAATTTTGCCTACATAGCAGCTTTCAAACAATCGAGGCCTTTTCACGAAGATGTAATTGAAATTTGGGAGGAGAACAATTAATCATGGCAGCCACAATCTATGAAGCACGGGGACGGCTCTGATGGTAGGGTACCCGTCTCGGGGACGGTTGGGGGACAGAAACGCCACAGAAACGCGATGGGGACATTTCCTAAATGAACCTGGTTAATGGGGACGGATCCAAAACCATTTCGTCTATAGCAAATAACGTGGTGAACCGGCCAAATCGGCGATGAATTCCGGCGCCGGTGAGGTAATGCTCGCCGGAAAAACCATGAAGAAGAAGGAGAAGAAGAACAGTGGCGGCTGGAAGTCTGGAGTGGTTTAGTTTTTTACTTTTTAGGTTAAATAAAGTTTAGGTTTAGCATTTGACCCCATTGATTTTTCACTTGTTTATATCTAATCCTTAAAACTTGTTGACTTTTATATAAAAAGTGTTAAATCATTTTATGCATTTTAACATTTAACCCTCTCTATATAGACTAGTTTACATTTCGTTTTTTAACTTATAATTTTATACATACAATGTTTAAAATTGACATTATATATAAAGTTATATAAATATATATATATTGATAATTATTTGGTTGATGTAGTGTTATTGGAGTTCACACTTTACATCAGTATATATATCTATTTTGGACTTTGCTAATATATATTTTTTTGCCGTACCTTAGACGTACCCGTATCTTAGATTTTTGAGTTTTGCCGTTTCCCGTACCCGAATCGTCCCCGTACCCCGGTCCCGTTACCATGCTACATAGGCCATAGTTACCGTGGTCGATGTTGAAAATTGTGGAGTCAGTGATGGTATAACAACAGTGTGGGAAGTCCTACAGGATTTTCGTATGCGGATAAAATCAAATAGAATAATGACTCTGGTTCCATCAAATTGGAGTATATACCCCCGGCATAACTTGTGGAAATGTTACACGAGCCAAGATCTATTGCAATTGGATACATCAATGATATACAAGATAATAAATAACGATGATCGAGCCGATTGATTACTTTATTGATAATGTTAAGGATTCATACAATAATACATACATACGTTTAAGCTCGATTCAAGAGAGAATCCGGCAGCATAACTTTACTTGAGCAATAAATATGCACGAATGAAAATAAGCTCCTTTGCAATCTTGAATTACCACCTGAATTGCAGTAAGTTTTCAAGAAACCCTTGCAAACATAGGAAGATAGCAATCAAAATAAGCTCCTTGAAACTTTTTATTACATTATACAAGCCAACATCTATTCTCAATTGAATAGATCAATGATCTAGAGACGATAAATAACGATGATCGAGCCGAATGATTACTTTATTGATAACGTTAAGGATTCATACATTACATACAGTTAATCTCGATTCTAGAGAGAATCCGGCAACATAAATAACTTGTGGAACAAATAAGCACGGATCACTACGCACATTAGCTAGGGAAGGCCTATTTATAGGGGTCTTCCTCATTCATTAATTATCACTAACGAATGAGGCTTCCCATAACGAATGTCCTCCCATTCGCTAAACATCCTTAGCGAATGGACATTACTTTAACGAATGGCTTCCCATTCACTATACTCTATAGCAAATAGGCACCTTAAATAACGAATGGGCCTTATACGCTACTCCCTTAGCGTATGATCTCCTAACTTAACGAATGAGTCGCATACGCTACAATCTTAACGTATGTGCTTCTACGCTAACGAATGAGCTTAGTCTAATGAATGGATCCCATTCGTTTTACAATCCATAGCGAATGGACCATATTACAATGTAATCTAATGACTAAACTACCCCTAGCCTATTCGATCAGCTACATACAACAAATCATGCACTAACATAACTCCTGAAGCTAATTGTCGTGTTATTCTTCCTAATGACGATTTAAAGTATTTGGCTAAGATTTCTCCGTTACACTTGTATATGTATTTTCTTGGTACGTCCATGGACTTTAAGATTGCGAACACTGATCCTATGGGTTTTGGTTGTCTGTTGAATGGTTCTTTGCTATTGGTTGTTGGTTTGGATATCAAAAAATCAAGTCCATGTTGCTTTTGTTTGGCACTGTTACTAATTTGTTTTCTTTTTAGGCTTAGGGGGTGTTTGGGATTGCTTATTTTTAACAACTTATAACTTATAAACTTTTTGAAAAATAATAAGATGTTTGGGATTGTTTATATTGTGAGGGAAAAGTTCCATAAGTTACACTTTTGTAACTTATTAACTTAATGAAAAGTTATAAGAAGGTAAAATAAGGAATCCCAAACACCCCCTTAATTCTCCTGTTTGCGCTTTTTAAATTTGCCTGATGAAACCAAGTTTTAGTTGTTTACTGGTGACCAACAATTCGGTTATGTTAGTATTTTAGTAGATATGTTATGGTTTTCTAGTTTGGATCTCCCAAAGCATGTTTCAGGTGTCCTTAGGTAGGTTATTTGGGTATGCTCCTTAAATTTTGTAATTTCTGTTTAGTACATTATATGTTTGAACTATCAAGTTGGGTTTGTTGTTCGGGCTTAGGTCCGGATGTATGGTTTTCGAGTTTAGTTATATTGATTCAATTTGTTCAGTTTATGCGTACAGATATAATTAAAAAAAAGTGTTCAGGTTTTACGGTTTCGGGCTTACATGAATTAATATAAATATTTAGCTTTTTTTGGTGTTCAAAAGTAAGACGATAAATGTGGTTATTTTTATTATCGGGTTTGGGTTAGTTTGCGTCATGTTGTTTGGTTTTTGTTTGCGTTAATTTGGGTTGTTCGGGTTATTCTAACTTATATTTATTTGTTTGTTTATTTAGATTTGGCAAGATTTGACAACGGCCACATTGATGACTTGACAATTTGATTATGAGATTAATGTCGTTACTTTTTTATAGATTGTTTATAAGGGCCTAGTGATTCACATACATGTTAATCTTGGGTTATGTGTTTTTATATTGTTAGTATTTTTAATTATAGATAATTTGTATTTTTTGGTATAAAATTAGGATTTATGTATTTTAATTGTTGCGGGATAATTTGTATTTTTTGTATAAAGCTATATATTGAAAGTTTTAGCAGTCTACAAACGTTAAAAACAAACAGTTTCCTTCACGCAGACTGCAGAGGTTTGGTCCACCTCTTCTACTATAGATGTCTACAGATATGGTCTGCAGACTGCAGATATTTTACCTCTGAAAAAAACAAACAGCACTTTATACTTTCCCCGGTAGAGTCTGAACAAAAACCATTGTTTAAGATTAGAGAGGGGAGACTGAGATGGTTTGGACATGTGAAGATAAGACATTTGACGATGCCTTTTAGATGTGTAGAAAGCATTACAATAGAGGGGAGGAGGAGTAGAGGCCGACCCAAATTGACTTGGGATGAGAGGATTAAGCATGACTTGATAGACTGCCACCTCTCCGAGGACATAGTTGATGATAGAAATTTTTGAAGACATAAAATTAAGGTTAAAGACTTTTACGAAAAATATATAGTTCCTGGTTAAAATTTGACCCTAGGGACTAGGCTCAACCGTTTCTTTAGAGCTAAATGATATATTGATATATTATTGTAATATTTTTTTAAATTATTGTTTTATTTCCGAATATTCATTACTATTATCAGTATATGTATTTATCTATTTATAAGTATGACTATTGTTATTGTTATTATTATTATTTTTATTTCTTTTATATATTAAGGTGGTTGAACGTGAAATTTCTTTTATTCGGTTTTTATACACATGGTTTTGAATCAGGGATCTCTCTGTAAGCAACCTCTTTATCCTTTGAGATTAAGGTAAGGTTTGCCTACTTCTCATCCTCTCAGACCCTTCAAATAGCTTCGTTATTGTTAGAATTATTACTGGGTATGTTTATTGTTGTATATGCACATATACATGATCTATATGATGTATAAATCAAGTTGAACTGAGCTCAAAGGATTCGATTCTTTTATCAGGTTTAATTATAAATAATAATAATTTTTATTAGTTTATTACATTTTTAATATAATTATTAAATTTGTTTTTGAAGCTTTATATTTTTTTACATCAAATCTATTTGGTTATTTTCTACATTTTTTAAATTAATTGTATATTAATATTTTTTTAATTTTTGATTAATTATAGAAAATAATTTAAAGATCAGAAAGACAAATAACATGTTCTTTTTGGGTTATGGTGACTTGATTAACGAAAAGATAGATGCAACATGATTGAGTGAAGATGTTGAATTGATTGATTCCCCGCCCTTTAAATCCAGAATATATCAAATGTATATACCCCAATATGGAAAAGAATGATTGTGGAACATGGCCCACCCCATCCATACTGAATGAAGTCATGTGCAAAGGGCCACTTGTATCTTAACAAATCAAGTGATTGAAGCATGGGCTAGGAGCCACGTACCCATTATTACGTATCAACAGCTCAGTTTGGACTTGGAACTCCTTAGCATCCCTACATTTCCTATCTCAATCCATGTGGTCAGCAACAAAAACGTAAACATCGATGTCACAAATGGGATTTTGAATCTTATGCAATCTTTTTTAGACATAAAATCAAGTGAGTTTGTACACTTGTGACCTTAATTATTGTTCCAAGTCTTACGTCCCCTTAACTAACTGAGCTACATGGCGGGAAATCAATCAATCCAACATCTTCACTCAATCATGTTGCATCTATCTTTTAGATAGAATGACCTTAATTAGATGCGTGTTTCTGTGGGGATTTGTGACCTGGCATTAATTTTAAATTTGCACAAGTATATGTTGGTTGAGTTTAGATATGACATATTAGAATTCAACTTATATTTGTATTTTCCTCCTGATTTTATTGTTTAGCAATGTATTAATAGGGTCTACAAAGTTATGGGTAAAAGTCTTAGGATCAGAATCACGTTTTCTTCCGGTTATACAATAACTATTAAACCAATTATTACCACCTTTAGGTTGTATGATTCTTGATACGTTGGATCTAGGAATACCCAGCACATCAGGTATGATTTATCAGGTCCAAGAGAAACCGAAAACGGGCTAGAGGGTGCAAAACTACATTCAAATGCCTAAACGAACTATTCGCAATAGTGGAGGATTTTAAGAGAAATATATAATCATTTATTTCCTTACTTTATGTTATTTTGAATTACGTACTGTTTAAAAGATTGTTTCTTTGTGCTTAAATATCTTATATGCTCTTAAGACAAAGGTTATATGGGTTCTACCAATGACTAATCTTTGTTTTCAACGTCAATAGTATGTATTGAAAGCTTTCTTGTATTGCACAAGTCAGATCAAGGATCTTGTCTCTTATAACTGTTATGTATCAGGTATTGAAGTTTTAAGGAGTGACGTACTCTTGGTATTTATGACTCGAGAGAAGTTTGTTGACGGCCTTTGACTGAATTTCATGACAAAGATGTTGCTCATGTTAAATCACCTTTATGATTGCATTTACAGGTTAAAACTAATGTTGGTCAGGTTCTTTTGTTGAACCTTTAGATTTATAGAAGGCTACTTGGGAAGCTGAATTAATTAAACCATACTCAATTTGGCATTAGCTAATCAATTTCCCAATCACCCCGGTCCGGTTAAGGCTGGCGTGTCACGCGATACGGTCAATCAGATTCATTAATAATGATTTTATTATAATCTAAAACCTCTAAAACGTATTTAAACCTTACAACGATCTAAAATACTCAATGCTCAAATATATTTCACTTTGTGCCCTTGATAATCGAAACTTTTATTATCTCTCAATCACACGTTTTCCCCAAATTTCCAAGAGTACATGCTTAAAACAAATAAGAGAAAACATCAAAAGGAAATACAAGTGAGCCAAAAAGTTGCTTAGTAACAGAAGAACAATAGCAATAACAATGAAAAAAAACAATATACAAATAAGAATGATGCCATGCTCTGAACAATTAATTACCAAATAACGATAAGACGATGAGGTGAACGATCATTGATGTATCAATAACTGTGTAACGATAAGATGATATCATATGATGAACGATTAATGATGAATCAATAACGGTGTCACGATACTTTACGATCACTTTTTAACAGTAAGATGATACTATATATACGCCGAAAGATCACAATTTAATTTGAAAATACCATATGAGCCAATAACAATAATTCAATACAATATATACATTAGCTGTAGATAATGCACCAATATGTAGAGGGGATGTGAGCACTCAAATCTATCATTCCACCAATAACAAAGCAATAACAATGATTTCCTATGATCGATCCATACGCCTATATAACAATAAACAATAAGTTCTATGACTCGACACACAATAACAATAAGTGCAATAACTTAGCACACAATAACAATGTAGAGCGATGTGGACTAATCGCTCCACCATAAATAGAGCACGCCAGTGGTGCCTCGATTGACGCCCTATGTCTCCATAAGTGGATGCGCTCGGTTATTGAGATCAGTGGAACCTTATACTTTAATAAAATAAAATATAATAACAATACCCTATACTTATTCAATGTCAATATATGATAATTATAGGAACATGCGATAATGAGCATAAGGAATTAACCTATCGCATGCATAACAATGACACAATACGATACTTGTAAAAATAATTCATGGAATGCTAATGACTAATAAATCAAGTACCAGTAAGACAACTACGATGTCATAAATTAACCAATGAACAAATAAAAAATTTTCTATGAGTGACGGACACAAAATCCGTACACTTTGAGATCGATGAAAGGCAATATTATGCTACAAGTAACAGACCATATAATCTGAAAAATAAGAGAACGATGAAACCAATATAAATCTAAAAGAAGAGGATCACGGAATCCATACCTTGTAGGCGAAATAGCATTAACTGTATTAAGACATAAGCTTGAGTTAAACATTGCAAAGACCTATAATATTATTGCAACTTAAATTTTAAATTTTGGTATTCACGTTCATTGTGTGTTAACGTGTCAATTTTCTCTTTTTTTCATTATCTTACTACATTATTAAAGCAAGCAAGAGTTTCCACATACCATCATTCGGGAGGGGGGGGGGATGTGGTGTGATCACTCATCACACACCCCACCCAATCAAATGGTGTCACATCACCAACCCCAAATCCATCACATGTGATGGTTTTTTACTAGGGTGGGTGGTGTGGTGTGATGTTGTGTGATGGTTTTTTTTAATAAATACTAAATTAAATAAAAAGAAAACAATATTTTACATTAACTAAAAAATAAAACAAGATTACATTAAACAAAGACAACTAAATTAAAAAAACCGACAAAAAAAAACCTACGGCCCTTCCCAACCCCACTTGTCGCATATCTCGCGTTTTCGTTGAAGTAGGAGCGATTTAACGGGTTCATCAAGATGGTCGTGCGGTTGTAGGAGGAAAGTTAGATCGGCGTTTTTTTGTTTTTCCTTCAAATGGTTAATATACGTCTCCTCGCGCTTCATTTTTAAAATATGAGCCTCTTTCTTTCGCTCCTTCGTCTTGGCCATTTCCTCCATCTTAGCCGACTTGTATTCGGCGAGTTTTCGGCCACCTCTTCCTTTCCAAGTCTTGACGGTTCCCCACTTTTCTTGCGATTCGGCCGTGTGGGTGTGGATATGTCTTCGTCAGGATTCTCTTCGGGTTCTTCGCACAAGTTCATGTTCGGCATGTTGCATGACAAGCCGCCGGTAGACGTTGTGTAGTTCCCGGGCTCGGAAGTTTTTGATCTTTTTGAACAAGATCCTTTCTTCCTTGGAGCCGTTGGTCCGTTCAAATCGACCAACGGAATCGGTACCCACTTCGCGTGACGTCTCGCAATCTGCCACGCATCCAAGTGGGGAAAATCCTTACATTTGTAAACTGAGACATATTCGCGCAAAGCGTTCGTTATCATAGTCGCCTCGCTCCCTCCGCTTTGTGGAGTTCGGGACTACAAAACATTTAGAAAAAATATATTTATAACAAATTGTAAAAATAAAGTACTAGATTATAAAATAAATAAACTAAAATAGTTACCTCTTGGACGTAACAAGCATTAAATTTTGACATTTTTCGATTCAAATCTCCCCACTTGCCAATCATTTGATCCTTGTTTCGTTCAGTTGCGCCGGGAAGTTGCGAGAAATGTTCTTTAATACGTTTCCATAACGCGTCTTTTTTTTGTTGGTTTGAGCGTTTTTTTTATTCGAAGCAATGTAAATAAGCCTTGGTCAAGGCGACCTCCTCATCGGTCAACCAACGCCGAGCACCTCTTTGATGCGGCTCCTCATCCTCGGATTCATCTTCATCCAAAGTTTGTACATCGTGACGAAAAGCACTTGCAAATTGATGTATAACATCGTTATTGTCTAGGGGATCGACGGACATTTGAGACGGTTGAGAGCCAAACAATTGAGACGGTTGAGAGCCAAACATTTGAGATGGTTGAGATCTAAAAGTTTGAAAAGCATTATTTGGGTAATTTTGGGTAGAAAAAGGGGGATTAAAAGGTCGGTTTTGATACGATTGGTTTTGGGTTGATAATAACGTTGTTGTTGGGAAGGTTGTTGTTGGTTTTGGGACGGTTGAAAAGGTTGGGGATAATAAGGTTGTTGTTCGGAAGGTTGGTTTGTGTCGGGTTCGTCTTGTAAGCGAAATCTCGTCGGTTCGCCTAGATTTTGTCAAACCTTTGGTTGGGTTTGGGTTTTCTTTGAACCCGACCCACGTTTCTTAGAACCCTCCATTTGATATGTTAAAAATGGTGTGTGTAATAGAAGATTTTGAATTGGATTTGAGTTGGATTTGTGTATGTTTTGAAGATATATTTATAATGTTTTTATTGTGTTTGGAAATAATGTTTTTATTTTATTTTTCAACTCCAACGGCTAGATTGACCCCCCCCCCTCAACGGCTATTTTTCTTGGAAATCACCCCCACCAAGCGTGATGGCCATCACGCAAACTAACCTATTTCCGCGTGACAAGGGGGCGCGACGGTGTTGGATGGCTCATCACGCGTGACGGGGAGGCCACCACGCACCGCCCCGTCCGCCCTTCTAGGGTATCTATCTAGATGCCAACTAGATGTCATGTCACATGTTTTCAATCTTACTAATTTCCAACTCACCCCCTTCATATTAAATAAACCTTAACATTAAAAAACCATAATACACATTTTTATTTTCCTCTCGCTTGTGGTTTAGCTAATTCTCCATACGATTATCTTCTCTTTAATAGGCATAATAATTCTTCTTCTCTAATGTTCGCTTGTGGTTTAGCTAATTCTCCATACGATTATCTTCTCTTTAATAGGCATAATAATTCTTCTTCTCTAATGTTCGATTTTAATGTATTATTTATTGTCATTTAATTTTCTCATACTTTATTGTTTGTAATCAGTTTAATTAAGGGTTAATGTATACTATATTTGATTTATTTGAACATGAACATTTTTCTGTTTCGACTTGGGTTTATGATGCGACAATCAATCTACTGCAAGGTACATAGAATTTTCATCATTTGTATTTCATTGTTTCACTATGTTCATTGTATTTATTTGTACTTCAGTTCTCTCTCAATCGATTTCATCTTCTGTCCATTCATCATTGTTCTATTGCCAAAGGTATGTTATTTAACTTGCATTGTCTTCTTGATTTGTTCGACATCAAACTCTAATCGCTTCCCAATCACCAATCTATAATAGCGTGCGTTCTATATAAGGTATTTTATTTATTTTGTTCTATTATCTAGGTTTCTATATAAAAATAAATTGTGTGTTCTATTATTTACCTGATTTTTTTTTAATTTTAATCCATTGTATAAACCTTAATTCGACATTAGAATAGGAAATTGAAACCCCAACTATAGAATTCTGAATTTCATGTTTGTTTTGAATTGCAGTTTGACTACATGAGTTTCATGCTAATAATGGACTATTAGTCTGCCCACATGAATCATGCTTTGACTTTTTTAATTACATGAGTGATTAAATCTTTGATTTGCTATTCTAAACATGTTGACATTTTTTTTATCGTAGAATGCTGTATACATGTTAAATGTTTTAGGTATGAAATTTTCTTATCCATAAATTGTAATTCTAATATAGAACACTGATTATTTTATTAATATACTTCTTGAAGTTTGTCAACGGAAGAAAAGTTTAAACAAAACATGACAGTATGATTCTTTTATATTTTGTTAGAACAATTTGAAATACGATTATGTTCAACGTTATAGATAATGCGTTAAAAGATTTCCATATTCAAAACACTTCACACTTTTTTTACAATTACATTATAATGTTCTTTTTACACTTAGGTAAAATTATATAAGAATATCAATTAATGATTACATGATGTTTTTCGTAATTAAAAAATCTAGCAATAAAACGTTTCTAATCTCATAATATATTCCAGCTTTATTTCCAAACTCATTTAAAATATCAATTAATAATTTCAAAATTATATTTGAATTTATAATTATGATTATATATTCAATAAATTATGTTTAAACAATTATTTAAAATATAACCCAGTGGTCCTTAATTTATGCGTAATTATGCATAAAATACTTAACATTGAAACCTTTTAATAATTTTAATTATTTTAAAATGAATACCTAAAATAGAACTCGCTTTCAAATCTCAGACTTTTAATTTTTTTCAATTGGACTAATTTATAAGTATGTCTAAATGAATTCCTAAAATAAAGCTCGCATTAAAACATTTTAAAACTCAAAAAAGTTTCCATTTTGATGGATGAATCAGTAATTTTTTTCTTTCTTTGTAGTATAATTTTTATTTGTACTTAACTAGTGTTTACCAGGCGCGATGCGTCGGGACAGCTGGTAAAACCTCAACGTTAAAACCTAGGTGTTGTAATACCCCAATTGGTTACGACGGTAAGTCGACGTGAATTCAGACATTATCGGTTGTGCTCGTTAAGGTACAGACACCGTTGGTAAATCTAAGCGTTAAACACAAAAAATAAATTTGTCAAATTAACATATAGAAAATAAATAAAACATTCGATGTTAATTTGGTTGGTAAACCCGCGCAATGGTAAATCTCAAGCGTTGTTAGTCCAAGGCATTGAGGAAGTAACTCGATACAAATTCGGTCGGTTTAAGTTATTTTCGTTATGATACCGAAGAAAAAAATGGTAAAAATATATAAATTGAGGTGGACCAATGGGTGGCGTCGGTCGGTAAACTTGGACGTTGGTAAAACCTGAACGTTATCGGTCATGGTCGTTGAGGTTGTGAGTCTACGCGAATTCGGCCCGTTATGTTTATTACAATGCCGAAACTAAAAAAACAAAAAAAATGATCATAACTAATACTGTGCTGCCAAATGACCCAATTGACACTTAGCGACACTAAAGTTTCAAATTATTATATATAATAATGTATTAAGTTCTTCAAGATTGTTACATCAATTGTTTCTTATATCCTTTTCTTATCACAGGAAACCGAATGCAGCCAATAGTTTTCAAACAACATAATTTTCTTTTTTCCGTTTCGGTGTATATTTTATATTTAGCTAATATGGTGTTAATGTTACTCTTTATTGTAATCTTTTTTGTGTATATTATTAACTTTAGTAATTTTGTTATTTTCAGTTTGTTAGTTTTTCTCATTAATGTTGCATCATTCATTCCTTTTACAAACTTTGACTGGGTTGTTTATTTATATAATACTATGTTATTAACCCGTGTACGACACGGGTAGAAATATTTAAATTTTCAAACAAACACATGTCATTTGAAAGGAAAACATAAGTTGTTATATGTTATTCGGGATGACAACATACTTTAAGTTGTAAATAATATTGGTATGAAAACCAATGATTGTGAAATACAAAGATAAACCCAAACAACATTCAAATTACAATCTTTGAAAACATAATCAAAAGTTAAAAATGTAAATTCATAAGCTACTAAAAAGACTTCCTTATAAACTATATTTATTCTTTATTTGTAACTTTTCTTCATTGTTTAATATAAAAATTTTAACACCACCCTTCGCTCTTGATAAAGCTACATAGAGTTGTCTATGTGTAAACATCGGGTCTCTTAGATATATGTCATATTTTGCTAGAGATTGACCTTGACTTTTGTTAAGGGTCATTGCAAAACATAATACAACTGGAAAAAACTACCTTTTCTTCAATTTAAACGAAAGTTTTTTATCTGAAGGTGTTAGACCACAACGAATTATATAAGTGCGATAACCAGTATTAGTACCTGAAATAAATTTTACTACAACAAAACGCCTACCCAAATAAATTACTCGCAGTGTAGTTCAATCACACAAACCGTTCTTCTGATCCATATTCCTTAGTAACATTATTGGCACACCGACTTTTAGAACCAATCTATGAATCAAAATAATTTTGGTCTTTTTGATTTTATTTAGTATAATGTGTGTATGAAAATTTTAGTTCAAATTAAAATATAAAAAATAATTGGTATGATCTTACTTAAAAACCAAAAAACTGACTTTTTATATAGACCACAACTAAATTTGTGAATTTTGTTGCAAAGTATGGAAACAATATAAATTGAGTGGACCAAATATAAGTAAAAAAAATAATGGAGAAATATCTTTGCGCCTCTAATTAACATAAACTGATTCGTATACACATGTTAATTAAAACATATATTTTAATTGGTTTTAAGAAAATAAAATAGCATTGGATAACTGAAAATTATGTTTCGTATCATTTCTAAAAAAGAAAATAGAAAAAAGAAATGTGTAAACATAAAATAAATGTTATTAAAATTTTGTTTATCAAAAATGGATAATGTAGTTAACAATAAATATATTAAAAATCGTTTATAATTTTCTGTTATAAGTGCCTAATTTTTAGTTAATAACATATTAATTTTTATTTACTATATTTTAGTTAATAAAAAATTATGTTTTAATACAATATAATGTATTAACGCGTTTAAAATAAAATGTTACCGTTCAAAATGCTAGTAAGTAGTTCTCTTGGCATTGAAGCTGCACGTTTATAAAAAAAATGCATTCTTAAAAAACATTTAAATGGTAACTAAAAAATATTAAAATGACTAACCGTTTAAATTACCCTCTTATGGAAGACGTTGATTGACCAAAAATTACGTTTTATTTAATTTTGAAGACATCTATAATATAATATAATATGGTTAGTATATGAAAACTATGAACAACATAAATATAAAAAGATAATTTTATAAAGCATGATGTTTCAATTTTGTTGACTTAATGAATGATTTTAATACACAAAACAGAAAAATTAAAAAACCAGGAAACCAAGTACGATTAACTTTAGTGACAATTGTAGATTATTTATATTGGGTGTTCACAGAGATATTAAAGACATGAAAATTATAAATATTACACGGGAAACAACAATAACACAACTGGATATGAAGATTATCTGCTAACTTGAATCGACATAGATGTCAGAAATTCATTTATGTAAAAGTATCTAACCCACCAATATATTTCTATAATAGTAGCTCATGTTACACATGGGTTGAAAACATAGAAACAACCATATAAATATATCATAAAATTTCATAACTAACACATTAAACCAACACAAACAATTAACATAAGTTTGTAACCAAAATATTAAACATTTATATTGTAACCAGATAAATTATATCTCACATTACGTGAATACTAATATCAAATCGTATTAAACATTAAAGAAATAATATTAAACATTAAACATAATTTACAATGCATGATTAAATGTGACTTTTATTATTCCATAGTTCAAATAATAAATAGTCAATCATTTAAATTTAAAACTGTTTTGAAAAACATTAATATAGTCAAATCAATTACATTTTTATAATTGTTGGAAAACATTAATATAGCCAAATGAATAAATGTCATAATTGATTTGAAAAACAATAATATAGTCAAATCAATTAATTTCATAACTGTTTTGGAAATCATAAATAAACAATATAAGATTGAGTGAAATCAGTCACAATTCTTTATAAATAGACAACATAACTATTGAAAAACATTTATAAATAGACAATATAAATAGAAATGAGAATAAATTAATAAAATTATAATAATGTTCAAATTTACCAAAATTTGAGTGAAATTATATTAATACAAATAGTCAAATTGAGTCAAATGATTAATTTATTCAAATTCAGATTTTTAAAATATAGTCAAAGTCCAACTGTATAACATATATTTGTAAAGTTCATATAAATGTTGAGAATTTGAATTTGAAAATCGTTTAGCTATATATAAGTTTACATCAATATATAAATTGATGAGAAAAATGAGAACAAATGTATTGATTATATAGTATAAATTATTTAACTTTTTTTTTTGTAAAAATTCATATAAATAGAAATAAGAATAAATTATTATTATTAAATTACAATATTGTCCAAATTTACCAAAATTAGAGTCAAATCATATTAATAAAAATAGTCAAATTCAATTAAATGGTTAATCTTTTAAAATTCGGTTTGTGATAATATGGACAAAGTCTAACTGTATAACCTATTTTTGTAAACTTCATTAAGTGGTCAAGAATAGAGGTGGGCTTACAAACCGATTAACCGAACCGACCCGAAAACTAAACCGTAACCGAATTGGTTTGAACCCGATTGTACAAAAATCGGTTTTGGGCAGTCGTAAACCGCCAGGTTAGAACCGGTTTGGAGTTTTTTTAGCTGTAACTGGTTTGAACCCGTCTGTTTGGAACCGGTTAAACAAAAACCGGGTCAACCCGGTTAGAAACCAATCTGCCCATTTACTACGCTAAATTCAATTATATATTATATATTATTGGTATACATTCAATGTGCGTTGTAAACAATTCAAGGCAAACAAATTGCCTTAAATGTTCAATTAATTAATGTTCATGCTCATCCAATAATTCTATAATATATACATACTATATTTATATTTTATTATTTTGTCTGTTAAGGATTAATCGGTAAAAAAAATATAAATAATAAATATTCAAAATTTAAAGGTCAAACGATGCATTAATAAATTTGGAAACCAGTTACATAGTTAATTCACATCTATATTTTCATGAAATTCATTAAATGTGATCATTTAATGCAAACATTCTTTTTTAAACTCATAAAAGAGATACCAGTTTAAAACCGGGTTACGTAAAACCGGTGTGGAACCAAACCTAACCGGTTATACCAGGTTATAGTTTCGAATCCTACTAATTGGTTTAGGTTCTAACCGGTTTAGACAAAAACCGAGTTTGACTGTTTTGACGAAAAACCGGTTTGGTTTAACCCGAAACAGGTTTAGGTGAAAAAACCGGTTTGTGCATCTCTAGACAAGAATTCAAATTTCAAAATGGTTTATATATATATATATATATATATATATATATATATATATTATTCACTTAAGGGATTTAGTTGAATTTGATATTAAATTCATAATAACTTGAAATATTTAGAAGAAACTAATATATTTTTTATTTAAGCATGAATATTGAATAATAATGAAATGAGTTTATAATTATGGATGGTATTCAAAAAATTAAAAAGGGTTGAAAAAAATTAGTCAAATTAGGAATGAGAATTATGTTTAAATACATAAATGTTATTTAAATATATTCAATATAAATGCTCAAATTGAGTCAAATCGTTAATTTATTCAAATTCGGTTTTTTAGCAAATGGTGAAATTAAAACTCTATAACATATTTTTGTAAATTGCATACAAATGGTGAGAACTGAATTTTTATATTTAGTTAGATACATATATATATATATATATATATATATATATATATATATATGAGATGGTTCAGGAGAGAAATGGTTTTATTGCGAGAAGTGCGATAAGTAAATTATAATCCTTGGTTATGTTTGATCTATAGTCAACAATCACCATAGCAATATTGTAATTTTTAGCCTCCTCATCTTAATGAATTTTAAGTTAAAAGGGTATTTTCGTATTTTCTTTTGTATTTATATAAGGCAGATTTTAAACCCCCTTATCATAAACGAATCCCAAATTTTTAGCCACCAATCTCTAAATGTCAAACATGCCAAAAAAAAAATCATCTCACAAATTATCCTTGTCAATTGTAAGGCCCTGTTACCGGTACCCTACATTTGGTGTTGGATTTACTCATAAACGCAGTTCTAAATATCAGAGTTAATTAAAACTTTCGCGGAATATAAAACTTCAACCAAATATATATTACACAACCTTCAAATCTTGTCTTAACAAACATTCAATATTATTTAAACATAAAACATAGTCTTTAAAAACATCATAACATTTCCTTGAGATGCCAGTATCTTCAATTCCATGCCATGTGTCCTCATCAAGCGAGCTGCCTCATTCTACTCACCTGCGTGCATACTAAAAGTCAGCTACGCTGAGTGAGTTCTAGTTAATCACATATCATACAATACGTACACATACCTTCTGTAACAATTCCGGCAAATCCAGGTATACCCTAGCCGGTATATACTATTTACGTGTCATTTAATATTGATTATATGAGTTATAGTACGTTTATACGAGTATATATGATTCATAGTACGAATCATACTCGATTATATAGTGAATCGTATTGGAATTACAATTAACCAATGAACGATTATTGAAACCCGAACGAATCGGGAATTACATTATAGACGAAGTATATAATGTTTAGTGATGTTTACGAAGTATTAATGCTTCGGGATAAGTGAATTATAGCACAGAAAAAGGATTTCGATTTATTAGTACGTCGGTACGATAAACGAAACCTTTAACATCAAACCAAGCAAGAGACGATCGATCAAGCCGAAAAAGATGCGTAATTATTAATAATATGTTGTTTTAAGTCATTTAATGTCATGGGTTAAGTTTTTAAAGTTTTTAAGTCGGTTTTATGTAAATTTTATTTTAACCCGAAAAACAACCATTTTAGGCTCGTTTTAAGCCGAATTACGAGTTTAAACGAGAAACGAACTGAGCCAGATTATCCAAAACATTATCCGGATTACGAAAATCCGAATGTGTGGCTTAGAATGGATGTGTGGGCCCCACCCCAAACATTACCTTGGACCGATCGGTCCTAGTGCACACACATACACACTTCATTTCTTTTTTCAAAAACTCCAAACCCTCAAAACTCTCTCAAACCTTCAACATTCATCTAATTTCTTGATCTCCAACCAAGATTTACAAGGTATAACACATGTTTTGATGCTTGAATCTTGTTTCTAACTTCATGATCTTGAGAAAAGGAGGTTTCAAATGTAAAAATGGGTGAAAACCCGGGTTGAAACCGATTCTCGCATGATCTAGTGATGTATACAAGTTATACAAAGGATCTTGATCCAAGTGATGAGTTAAAAGAGTTTAGAATGAAATTTTACGGTTGAAATCTTGTAAAATGAGTTTCTATGTGAAAGACGGGTGAAAACCCGAGATGAAACCGACTCTTGCATGATCAAGAGATGTATACAAGTTATACAAGGGATCTTGGTCCAAGAAATGAGTAAAAAGAGTCGAGAACGGATTTTTACGGTTAAAACCTTTGTTTTTATATCAAAACCGACACTATGAAAGAAATGGTTTGATTGTTGGTGTAACTTGCTTGGTATAGTGTTATTGTGCTTGTAAGTGTTGTATCTAGTGGCTAGCAAAGGCTAGAAACCAAGATCTTTGCGATCTAACGCTAGAAAACACAAGATAGTTCGGTTTTCGTGTGGATCTATGATTTTGGACAGATTGTAGTGTGCTTAGAGTCGGGTCATGAAATTTCACAGAGATGATCTACACATAAAAATATGAGATCTGTGAATTTTTGGTAATTTTTGGATAAAGGATGAATATTTGGTGAATTTAATGCTCGGTTTTGGCCAAAAATGGTGAAAAATAGCTAAACATCATGAAAAATTCTGGAAAATTTAAGATAGGATTTTTATAACATATAAAAGTCACACACAAAATTTCAGGTTCATTGGAGAAGTCTAAGTAGGCTTTTCGGTAAAACGAGTTCTAGGGATTTCTAGCTCGGTTTTGGTAAAAATGGCTTGAAAAATGAGTTTTGGGTTCTGGAAAAATTCCAGGGAGTTATGAGGATGGCATGGATCATCCCGGAAAAATTTGGGATTTTTCTAAAGTCTTTTGGTATTTTTGACATATTTAGTGTTTTAATGATGATTAAAAATAGATAAATAAATGTAAATATAAAAATTAAATCTTGAAAATTTTTATAAAATTTCTTACTGTCAAAATAGGTTTTGTGCAAAATTTCAAGACCCGAGACTAAACGGGTAATTATTTATGCTAAAAAGAACATAAAAACAAATTTTTAAAGCTTAAAACGTGTAAACCGGCAAAACTCGCATAAGCGAGCTGACTGGTATATAAAAACCTAAAAATGGACCATTTTCATAATACTAAGTAGATTAAATAAAAGTAAATCATCCGAAAATAATTCGGATGATTTGGGTAATTTTACCCGATTTTTACTGATTCCGGCACCTAAATGACGGAAACGGGCCCCGCGGCCAAACGGGGTGTCCAAACCGAGCTCTAATTTCATCACTTTAACTAAAATAATAGTCAAACACCATTTTTGGGTTGGGTGTGAACAAACTCATTTTTGAAACTAAAAACGGATAACCGTGCTAGGCACGCAAATCAAGGAAAACATAAAAATGATAATTTTGACCGTCAGACTCTAAGTAATGTCACAATCTGAGTCCTTAGAAGTGTCACGGGGTTAACATTGTCCCCGGATCGAGTACAGTACTGGGTTAACAATGTCCCCAGATGCACCGATTAACACGGATTTAATTTATGGGAATTATATAGTAACGACTAGATATCATATTACAGATCCAGGCTTATAGCAGTTCATTGTATCACGTCCCGACTCACAGAAAGGTGAGTTTTCACGAGCCCCTTTTACTGAACTGTTTTAAATATTTTCCCGGGGCGGAAAGCATGTCTTTATTAAAGTATTTAAGTACATACCGATCGTATGGAAACACTTGTATATTTATATATATATGATTTGATGCACAGAATATATAAATTGTTTATCGTGTGGAATTGTTCTGGGGTAACATAGTTCCCAGAGGTTATTATTGTTCTGGGGTAACATAGTTCCCAGAGGTTATTATTGTTCTGGGGTAACATAGTTCCCAGAGGTTATTATTGTTCTGGGGTAACATAGTTCCCAGAGGTTATTATTGTTCTGGGGTAACGTAGTTCCCAGAAGATTAATGGAAATGTTCTGGGGTAACATAGTTCCCAGCATAATTACATTACTAATAAATGATTATTAAAATGATCTGTCAGTGTTTATTTGAATTAGTGAAACTCACCAACTATTCGCAGTTGACCCGTTTTCTTTACATGTTTTCTAGGTATGCCCAAGTTGGAATGATTGATATGTGCTTATGATCTGTGTTACTTGTTGGAAGCTTGCTGATCTATATTTTGTAATGAATATATTAATGTCTTATCGGTAAAACATGTGTGTAACACCTAGACAGTAACGAAACTCGCAACAATGTAATATGATATAAAATAATGTAGTGGTATTTTCTTTATAAGCAAAGCTGTTGATATCAGATGTGTCTGTTGCATCCCGTTTACGTTTCCGCTGCGGTTACGGGGTGTTACACCTTCAATTATGCATCAGAAGATACATAATAATTTCTTTACTATTTTACTTTCATTACATAATTTCATACATACATACATATATGCATACATACATACATACATATATACATACATACATACATACTTTACTACTTTCATAATATATATTTACTGTCCTTTTCTATCTCGGATATTATTAGGGTCTGATCCCTTCCTTTTCTATCTCAGATATTATTAGGGTCTGATCCCTCTTTCCTTTGTCTATCTCAGATATTATTAGGGTCTGATCCCTTACTTGTCTATCTCAGATATTATTAGAGTCTAATCCCTTTTTACTTCTCTATCTCAGATATTATTAGGGTCTGATCCATTTCTTCTCTATCTCAAATATTATTAGGGTCTGATCCCTCTTTCTTCATCTTCGTGCATACTGTCTTTACATACCCATAACATACATACTTTCTTTAATCATTCATACATATTCATATATTGTACATATATCTATCATACACATTCATCTATCATATAACTACCTCCCTTGATAACACGTGCAATTCCGAAGATCGTTCACGTACCGACAAACTTTCATTCACATTTAAGATATACATACATAACATATAAACCATACAAGGCATACAATTACCAGTTAAGGTAAGTGTATTAACTATCACATTGAGTATGCACACAGCCCCGAAAACATAACAAGGAAATGAGGCTAGAAACTCACCTAAACACAGTTACGTTCACCGTTAATTGTTATTCCTTTCTTGAGCTGTGCACGGTTAACTGTATACAATTACACGTATCCATTAACAATCGCTATCTATATTGTGTTTCTAGTTCAATTATAACCCACAACGAACGGGGGTCCGGGGGCAGCGCCCCTGGCAGCGGGGTTCTAGGGGCGGCAGCCCCTAGCGGGGTCCAAGGGGCAGAGCCCTGGCTGGGGTCGAGCTAAATCATTCTCTATAACTGTCTTAACACATTTTTCATTAGGATTTTAAATTATTTTCTAAATCGCTAACTCATTCTCTATAACGAATTAAGCCTAATTCGTTGGCTAATTCGTTATCCTTTGATCTGATTCGTTATGTTTTCTTCCTTAATTCGTTATCTTATCCTCTGATTCGTTATTCCAATTCGCTATCTGGACATGACTTGATTCGTGGTCTAATTCGTTATTGGAGCTTAGCGAACTGGTGAGTAACGAATCACCTGATTCGTTACCTGGTTCGCTATCCTAGTTCGTTAGTCTACTTCGTTAACTTGAGGTAACGAACTGGGTGAGCTAATTCGCTACCTGGACTGACAAATTGCATCAATCCTAACGAATCATCCCTGTTATTATCCAGGCTTTGACTTAGAGTCAAAGTCAAAATTGCCAAGAACACGAATCAGTCAACATATACCAGATCTACAATTAAACCTTCATTTCTCAACGAAATATCACGATTTGGGTATCAATGAACTCGGAATCATAGCGCCTACAAACCCTAGGTGTCCAATCGGCCAAACATTCACGTTTAAAGGGTGCGATTTGGGCATATATATACGGGTTTCTTTAGGTCAACAATTAACCCATCAAATGTTAATCAATTTCCATAAGATTTGTTGTTTTGGATTTGTTTATAACAAACTAACAAAGATTTATGATTTCCCAAACCAAACCGAACCGAACCTATATGAACGATTTCTAAATATAAACGTACCTTAAACAAGTCGTTCTACGAACACGAGCTGGTCTTGATGTTGTTTAGGTTTGTCACGACGATCTTGCACCAACAAGCTCGGGTTTTCAACCTCGGATCTAGGCTCGGGTTAAAGAATAGCGTTTGTGTGTGTTTTTGATGGTCTAGGCTATGGTGTAGAGATGGATTAAATGGAAAATATTAGGGTTTAAGGGGTATTTATACTCCCTTAAGCCCATGAACCTAAGGCCCATTTCATCTTATATTCCATCTTCTAAAGTCCAAGCCCAACTGTGCACAGTTTATTATCTAAACCGATAAACGACACAATATAAAATAAAAGAAATTTATTTTATTATTATAACCAAAAGTAGGATGTTACATCAATATTCATTCATTATCCAACTAGGTTAAGACCCCTGTGTTACACGGGTTGAAAAATTAAAATGCGAAAATTCATATCTCAAATACAAAAATATCACTTTTTTGACTTCTTAACCCGTTGTTCCAATTTTTCCTCTTCTAATTGTCCAGTTCTCCCTTTTCTTTTCTTCAAAATAATCTCCTATACATAATAGACTCTAGTTTTTCATCAACTATGAAAGTTGATAATACTAATAAAAACATAAAATATATTTAAGAAACTGATGTATGTATGTTCCTACTCAAATATAATTTAACAACGTAAGTTAAAAAAAAAGTTATATTTGTACTTTGAGTGACATTTCATTTGTTTAAATAAACCTAATGACAATTTACCAATTTACTATAATGTAACATTCGTTACTTTTTAAATCCGAAACCCCACCCGTTTATTTTATTTTATTTTTCTTTCTTTTGCCTCATTTATTATTCGAACGCTCGTTACTAAATTCCCTCCCTCGTTTAAGGTTATATATTTCGTTTATATATTTATTAATAATAACTATGAACAATATGCTATAATAGCCCCCTAACTAACTTATTACCACTTTTGAATCCACACCTATAAACCAAGGATCAATATGCAAATCATAAATATTATTTTATTTTTTTTCTTTCTTCTCTTCTTTCCTACGATCATCGGCCAACAGCCCCCCCTTCTTTCTTGTTTCGCAAAACTCGGCATAATCAACGGAATTGACTTCACCAGTCGTTCATCTAACTTATATGAGTTGCACCGACAATTAATTATAGAAAACAATAACGATTTGACAGCTGACTCGTTAATAACCAAACCCCGGCCAAAAGTGTCCCTAAACCACTATAAATACGCCACCATTTTTCAATTAAACCTTCACACACCTCCCTCCCTACCTCGCGACCTAAAACCCTAAGGCAATTAACTCATACATTGTTGTTAAGATTGTTTTCGCATTCAAGCATTGAACCGTAACCCTAAACGGCCGTTATCACTCAATTCATCATCAATCACGGTAATTAATCATTGCTTTATGTCTTATTGTCTTTGAACCTTTTTATAAATCTCATACACACACACACACACATATATATATAAGACAATAACTCCTTTTACTTAATAAACCGAACCATGTTTCTTATTCAAAATAAATTCAACTTTCTCATATTATACTTCATTAACGTAGTAATAATAATAATAATAATAATAATAATAATAATAATAATAATAATAATAATAATAAAACATTTAAACCGTAAACAACTACAAATCCTTTTTAAGCCGATTAATAACCGTTGTGTCATGTATCATTAACTTATACTCTCTAGTTACTTATAGCATTTACAAATTCTTTGATAGTTAATTTAACTAATAATATTATAAATTAAAATTTTACTTAAACCCTATTCATCGTAAGCCTTATAATTACTTCGTTATAAATAACTTATATTATCATTAACAATTAGGAACTTTTGTTGACGTAACCCGGTCGAGGAGCTCGCCGCCTTTATCTTAAATTTTCTTTTATCGCCATCTCGTTCCCGTTAATCTATTCGTTAAGGTGAGTATACATACCCCTTTTTCCATATTTTATATTTTGGGGGTGGCATGTATACCATATTCAAGTTTACTTATGTTTTATTCCCACATCTATTCAAAGCACAATTCAATATATGTTTATGTGTGATTATTGCATGCTCTATGATAATGTTTTATGTGCTTAATTGTTTATTTTATGTTTGGTGGTTGGTATCTCATCCTATTCTATCCTCATCTAGTATGATCATACATTTACTCAAGTACTTTGATTTCGTATCAATAAGAACGGGTCCACATCTATTTAGTTGTTTACATTTTCATAAGAATTGTAATACTCATCATTTACATATGAATTATGATTTTTATCTATATATGTATCTCAACTAAAACTTATGTATTCTCAGCAACATTCGTGTTGACAAACTCTATTTTTATACATGCCACAGGTACAAGTAATTTACATTGATCAAGATTGAAGATATTAGTTTTTACGTTAGGATATATATTCAAACAATAAATATGATGTAATTGTTTTGATTATTGAATTTGTGTACTTGCTTAATGTTAATGAAGTTAAATAATTATTAACGCTTTAATTAGTGTATTCTGAGCTACTGTCCAATCAATACGTTAGGCCCCGGCATGTTCCGCCTTTGGTCGGGGTGTGACAGATTGGTATCAGAGACGAAGGCTATATGATAGGTGGCTAGATATAACGGCCTAGTAGCATGTTTAGGGTCCCTATACGTGATATGCCTTTACGTGTTTTCACCCTGAATTATATTATTGATTGCAGTAGCTTAAATACTATTTAATGATTTAATATTATTCTTGAACACAAAATCACACACTTAATCCGAAGCTATGCCTCACTCTCAATTTTTTTTCAATACTTTAGGACGATTTAAAAAAAAAGGAAATTCCTTAAGAAATCCCGCCTTTTTACTCCCCTCTCCTTGAGGATGATTTGAGGGACGAATATGTAATAAATGTAAGAGGGACGCACTTGCTTACCGAACTCTTGACACCAAGGCTTGCGAGCCCTAATGAAGTGCAATGCGGATAAATCTCAATCAACCGCGAGACCTGGTTAACTTCCTTAAGTGTTCGGTAAAGGGTGTGGAACTTATTAGGCCAAAGCATATCACACCAAACGTACCCGAATCTGCTACCCTCATTGTATCAAACGTGGTCATGTGACGATCACACTCTTAAATCATTGATGAGATTTTTTCCTAATTTTTTTATTAAGAATAAATATTTTCTCAAATTATCAATTTCATCATTATGCTAAGTTGAGGTTATTAAAATTTTATTTTGTATTCTCATGAATTTTCACAAAACTCAAAATTTCACATAGTTATACATTTTTTTTCAAAAACATAATAAATTTTTTTTCACGTGTCGTCATTGTAGCATGTCTTCTTCCCGCCTTATCAACCGTAACCGTCGCACCGGCAACTCAGGCCGTAGCATGTCATCCCGCATCGCTAAGGGAATCGTGGAATCCCTCCCAACAATCATCTCTCAACTCCAAACTGTGAATGCTTCTTCATCATCCACAACTCCGAACCCAATTTATTACCCCCTCAAACAATTCAAGAGTGCCAACCCGCTCGAATACTTCGGTATCGACGGTGCTACCATTCTCCTCCAATGGTTCGAAGAAATTGAGAGCATATTCCTCCATTGTGAATGTCCCGAGGACAAGAAAACAACTTACGCCTCGAGCATGCTCAAGAAAAATGCCCTCAATTGGTGGAACGGTGAGAAGCGCACGCTTGGCGCTGAGGTTTTCATGGCCTTGCCATGGGATGACCTCAAGAAACTCATGCTCAAGAAGTTTTGCCCGAAACATGAGCTTCGGAAGTTGGAAGAGGAGTTTTGGAATTTGAAACAAGAAAGTGGAAATGACGCCATCTACAACGATCGTTTCCATGAACTGAGCCTTCTCATCCCTCACATGGTCACTCCCCTTGAGCGTTCAATCGACAAGTACATCTCGGGTTTGCCTATGCAAATCCAATATTCCGTCCTAAGTCGTGACCCTCAAACCCTCCATGATGCCATCACCTTAGCCGGTACCCTCACCGAAAACAACGTTAAGGCCGGGACCTTGACGTGGAATAATTTCAAGAAGCCCAATGATAAGTCTGCATCCGAGCCCACCAAAGAACCCAAGCCCGAATCTCCCAAACCCGCGCCTTCTAAGCCTGAATCCTTCAAGCACAATAACAACTCCTATCCCCACTACCACAACAATAAAAGAAAGTCCAATTTCCAAAACTATGTCTTGGCACAATCGCAAACCCAACCCACCAAGAAGCCCTACACAACACCCCACCCATTGTGTGATACGTGTAACTTTCACCGTTCGCCTAACCTCAAGTGTCGACAATGCACCAATTGCAATCGATTTGCTCACCTCTTTACCACATGTCGTGAACGCAGCCAGCTCATGATGCAACCATTTACCTCACCTCTTACCCAACCCCAAACTTTACCTTATGCTCAACCGTTTACTCAAGCACACTCAACTATTAGAGCTTGTTACAATTGTGGAGACCCTAGCCATTATCGCAATGCATGCCCAAGACTGGCACACATGAACCAAATTCAATCCTACCCAACTCAACCCACTCAATTACAAGCTTACCAAGCCCAGGTAAATCAACTTCAACCAATCCAAGCTCAACCCATCCAAGCAATTCAAGCCCAACCCATTCAACCAATTCAAGCCCAACCCATTCAACCAATTCAAGTCAACCAACCAACCAACCAACCTCAAGTTAACCAAGCCACTTAAGGTACTCAAGAACATGTGTGTTACATCACGGTTCCCAAGTCTGAGCCTAACCCTTTATGAAGACATGCTACGCAAAAGACGTTTCTTTTATTAGTTCTTTTCATTTAAATCTAATGTATTAACTTCATTAAATCTCCAGTTTTGTTATGAATGAGAATTATGGTTATTTATAATGGTATTCAATCTCTCATTTACTCATATCTTGTCGACTATCGCACTATTTATTGTTTCACAATTTATTATCATGATTTAAGTGGTCTATGACTGGTTGTTTACCGGGACTATGTGCATGGCTATGCGCATGGTTATCTAATAGCACTTTATTTGTATAATGAACTACCTATGACCGATTCCTACAAATGTTTTGGAAATTAGGACTATGAACATGTGTTGTACATAGTTATCTAATAGGAGTCACATGTATAAATTTTATTTCGATATTTTAATACATGGCTACCCAAACCCTCCAAACTCACCACATTCTCATGGTACTCTTATCTCATCCCTATAATCTTGATTTCAACCCTCGACTATTATCATATTCATAAGTCTTGTGATTTGTTGTGTGAGCTAATTATTGCGTGAATTTTGTCGTCGTCACAAGTATTTTCTTTACATCGTATGTGTAAGTTAATTATATAATTTTCCTCTATCTATTTATTTCATTTGGTTGCTATCACTTTCGATGGTTAACTTCAACAATTTCGTTAATTTTTATTTTATTTTATCTATTTATTATTATTATTATTCTTAAGATTATTTACTAGTTATTTATGATCATCAAATTTCCCATATTTATATATATGTTCATTGCTCTCAATCAAATGATTCCATTAATATATAAAAAAATGGAGTTTTATTTTACCCATGTCTTCAAACCCGCACAACGGATGAACCATGTACATCATGCGATGATCTAAATAATTATGAGTGCACGCATAATTATCGAAATCCTCGCATGGAAATCATGGTGAATACGGTTGTGTGTCATAACTCAGAACCCAGGGTGATTTTGGCTAATGGTACAAATATCGATGAGTTAAGGGCATGGTGGATACGCCGCTGGTACATCCTATATACAAGTGTCCTTATCATGCCCTCCGTTTGTAGCGTTATTTGGGTCACCTGAAGATCTGTGTTATTTTTTTATATATAAGAAAATCATTTCTTTCTTAGACTCTTACTTTCTTTCTTTATGTTATGTTTTATTTAATTTCGGGACGAAATTTCCAAAAGTTGTGAATCCTGTAACATTCGTTACTTTTCAAATCTGAAACCAGGCCCGTTTATTTTATTTTTTTCTTTCTTTTGCCTCATTTATTATTCGAACGCTCGTTACTAAATTCCCGCCCTCGTTTAAGGTTATATATTTCGTTTATTTATTTACTAATAATAACTATGAACAATTTGCTATAATAGCCCCCTAACTAACTTATTACCACTTTTGAATCCACACCTATAAACCAAGGACCAATATGCAAATCATAAATATTATTTTAATTTTTTTTCTTTCTTCTCTTCTTCCCTACGATCATCGGCCAACACCCCCCCCCTTCTTTCTTGTTTCGCAAAACTCGGCATAATCAACGGAATTGACTTTACCAAATCGTTCTTCTACCTTATATGAGTTGCACCGACAGTTAATTATAGAAAACAATAACGATTTGACAGCTGACTCGTTAATAACCAAACCGCGGTCAAAAGTGTCCCTAAACCACTATAAATACGCCACAATTTTTCAATTAAACCTGCACACACCTCCCTCCCTACCTCGTGACCTAAAACCCTAAGGCAATTAACTCATACATTGCTGTTATGATTGTTTTCACATTCAAGCTTTGAACCGTAACCCTAAACGGCCGTTATCACTCAATTCATCATCAATTACGGTAATTAATCATTGCTTTATGTTCGTTTTTATGCGATTAACAGAAACCCCAACTCAATTTAACCAAACTATGAACGAATTGGATGATTTTAAATTCTAGGGTTCATAGTGGGAAGGAACTTGAATTAGTTAATGTATAAAAACAATTAATCTCAAACTATAAATGAGTTGGACACCTGCCCCAGTGGCAGGTGCATGATGGTTAAGCACACGAACCGGCCTGGGGGCGCGGGTTCGAGTCCTCCCAGGCCCGGTTTTGTTTTTTTAATTTTTTTATATTTTTACTAGTATTGTCATACTTTCAGATATAAAGCGTTAAGTAAATGTTTTTTTTATAAATCGAACCTCCGGATTAATGTCTTATTGTCTTTGAACCTTTTTTATAAATCTCATACACGCACACACATATATATAAGACTATATCTCCTTTTTCTTAATAAACCGAACCATGTTTCTTATTCAAAAAAAATTCAACTTTCTCATATTATACTTCATTAACGTAATAATAATAATAATAAAAGATTTAAACCGTAAACAACTACAAATACTTTTTAAGGCGATTAATAACCGTTGTGTCATGTTTCATTAACTTATACTCTCTAGTTACTTATAGCATTTACAAATTCTTTGATAGTTAAATTAACTAATAATAATTTAAATTAAAATTTAACTAAAACCCTATTTATCTTATGCCTTATAATTACTTCGTTATAAATAACTTATATTATCATTAACAATTAGGAACTTTTGTTGACGTAACCCGATCGAGGAGCTCGCCGCCTTTATCTTAAATTTTCTTTTATCGCCATCTCGTTCCCGTTAATCCATTCGTTAAGGTGAGTATACATACCCCTTTTTCCATATTTTATATTTTGGGGGTGACATGTATACCATATTCAAGTTTACTTATGTTTTATTCCCACATCTATTCAAAGCATAATTCAATATATGTTTATGTGTGATTATTGCATTCTCTATGATAATGCTTTATGTGCTTAATTGTTTATTTTATGTTTCATGGTTGGTACCTCATCCTCATCTATCCTCATCTAGTATGATCATACATTTACCCAAGTACTTTGATTTCGTATCAATAAGAACGGGTCCACATCTATTTAGTTGTTTACATTTTCATAAGAATTGTAATACTCATCATTTACATATGAATTGTGGTTTTTATCTATATATGTATCTCAACTAAAACTTATGTATTCTCACCAACATTCGTGTTGACAAACTCTATTTTTATACATGCTATAGGTACAAGTAATTTACATTGATCAAGATTGAAGATATTAGTTTTTACATTAGGATATATATTCAAACAATAAATATGATGTAATTGTTTTGATTATTGAATTTGTGTACTTGCTTAATGTTAATGAAGTTAAATAATTATTAACGCTTTAATTAGTGTCTTCTGAGCTACTGTCCAATCAATACGTTACGCCCCGGCATGTTCCGCCTTTGGTCGGGGTGTGACATATAAGACCTCAGATAGATTCTACTTTTTAACACAATTCACATGTATAATAAATTAATTAATTATCTTTATAAACACATTAGTTGTTCAATTAAACATACTCAACTTATTGACCCATGAACTATGAAATAGATGATGCGTAAAAAAAGTATCAAGATGGTTAGAGATGGTCAACTTAGTTGTATAAGCCATAGTTTAATTAATCCAAGGCAATACCGAAATGAGTCAATGCTCCAATATAACACAGACAGTAGAATTCAACTTTTCTCTGCAAATATACATCAAACAAATCATAACAAATTACTAATTATGTCTTTACATATACATAAGTAAAAAATTATGCGTGGAAAATAAAATTACTCATTTACCCCTCAAAAGAAAGTAGGATGTCTTGAAAAAATGATTTGAAAGCCCAACCAATAATCGCGCTTATGCAAAAATAACTCCATATAAATAAAAACTTGGTTCACACTGCAAAAAATAACTTATTAGTTTGATTCATTAACATCAAATTTCAAAATACTTTTCTAAATCGTGTACTTTACAAATATAATCATAACTTAGTAATTCAAGAAAAGAAAACATAAGCACACCGCACTGCTATAGTTGAATATATGAACATAAGTCACTCTATAGAAATCAAAAACCTTCTTTTTGTCAAGAACTTTATTGGCAAAATAACTTAGATTCAATGAAGTCATGAACTTTTTTCTCTCAAATTTTCCCAGGAACAATTGGAAATCTTCTATCAACATACTCTACTCTAAGTACATATTAATTGGAAGTTGTTAATTGATAAATAAACAAATAAAACAACAATTATTTTGAAAAATTATTATATTGGTTAGATAATTGTATATATATAGCCCAGAACACCAAAATTAAATATAAAAAAGTATAATTAATTCAAGTCTTTCATTCATATTAAGAATTGTCTAAAATAAATAGGGCTTGTTAAGGAAGGTATTAATTGATTTGTTTTAATTAGAAAAATTATGAATTAAATGTTACAAGATAAGGGTGTCACTTGGCATAAAAATAAGCCAATTAGGTGTCATGTGACACAAACATCATTTTTGTTTATTATAATAGTAGATTACATTTATGGTAACGAATTGGCCTTGACTCCCAACAAGAGTAACTTTCTTTTATATCATTTAACCGACAATGACTTTTGATAATATTGATTTAGTCTCAAGCTTTAGTAATTTACCCAATTTAAAATATACCTATACCAATTTGGCTTAGTATATATTAATATGTATGTATTTGGATATTAGTTTTAACATACATATAATTCGGTTATGATTATATATTTAACATGTATAGGTCGTTACTAATTTGTGTATGCGTTTGTTAATTTAGTTCTTCAACTATTTATAAACTATATTGTAGGTTGTTAAAAGTTTGTGTAGGTATATATTAAATTGGTTCGGATTAAGTGTGTTTTGTTTTTTTAATAATTTTTGTGTAAGTTATTAGTAGTTATTTTGTGTAGGTTGTTTCAGATATATATAAATTTGGTTCTCAAAATGCGTACGATTGTTAAAATTTTGTGTAGGTATACGTTGGGTAGGTATTTATATAAACTAGTAGGTTGTTAAAAGCTTGTGTAGGTATATATTAGTTTGGTTCTCAAAATACGTATAAGTTGTTAAACATTTGTGTAGGTATATGTTGGTTGTGTAGAGATATGTTGATTTTTTGTTATCTATGAGTATAATGGTTGTGTATGAGTAAAAAAAACAAATTAACGTTTAAAGTGATTAGTAGAATCCGACAAAAAAGAATTCCTACGTTTCTTAAATTAAATTAACACATAATTAAATTAATAATAAAAGAATGAAGTGAAACTTGAAACTTTCAATAATTTAATAGTTACCAAATTAGGATAGTTAAAACTTTTACCATTATGCCCTTGGAATTTATTTAAATGAGAAAAACAAATAAAAAATCTAATTGGTTGAAATGACTTCTCGCAATAACTTGATTTCTCTCTTGAACTCAAACACACACACACACACACACATATATATTATATATATATATATATATATATATATATATATATATATATATATATATATATATGGCATTTGAATGGGAAAAATCGGTTTCTAAAATGCCATATTAAATGTGTATAAATCTAAAAATGCAAAGTAAGATAATATTGGAAAGTGTAATAATGTTTTAAATTGCGTTGACATTGGTGATTTAATTGAACTTTGACTAACAACAATATAAGATTGATTATCTTACTATAGATAATTTAATGTCTTATAGAATAATCAATTAAATTTCATTTCCGGATTATATAATAATAAATTGAATTAAATAAATTAAGAAAAATAAATAAATACATGAATACTAACAGAAATATACATCAATATTAAACAAAAATAAAAGACGTCTTATCAAACAATCCTCAATCCATGAAATTAGCTATATCAAGTTGGGAACAATAACATGAAATGATAAAATTAAATATTAATATTAATATCGAATAATAAATATTTTACAAATCAGTGAAGATTTGAATCATGTGAAAAAATGTAAAATTAATGTTATAATTTACAACCGGAAAATTCGAATCGCGTTACCTGAAAAACAAAATAGTGAAAATCTCCATTGAATATTCGATTTTGATATATAACCTAAAGAGATTATAAGAAAAAAACATATAATTATTAATATAAATACAAACAAAAACGGAAAACAAAAATAATTGTAATTGATATAAAATCTTACCGGAATAATATGATAAGAGTATCAAATAGGGTATGAAATATAACTACCCAATAACATTAGGAATAATATGATAGAGTATCAAATAAAACCTTTACCAGAAAACCGTAATAACTTCAACATATATATTAAATCTTGGATTTTGATATACAACTTAAAAAGATTATAAAAAAATCATATAACAGTTAAAATAAATATAAAACCCTACTAGAAAACCGTAATAACTTCACCATATCAATTCAATCGTGGATTTTGATATAGAATCTAAAGATATTATTACAAAGTAATATAAAAATTAAAATAAATATAAAACATAACTGGAAAACGTTACCGGAAAACCGTAATAACTTCAACATATCAATTCAATATTGAATTTTGATTTACAACCTAAAGAGATTATAAAAAAAATCATATAACAATTAAAATAAATATAAAACATTACCAGAAAACAATATAACATTACTGGAAAAACATTAACAAATCGGCCATTACCGGAATATAGGAGACGGTGGAGGAATAAGTCGAAAGAGAGAGGAAACAAAGATATATATATATATATATATATAGAGAGAGAGAGATTAAAATGGTTATGGTTTTCAATATTGAGATTTATATAATGTAAATGAGATAATTGACTACCTTTTGATGAGGCAAGGAGACCGATGTTGGTGGAAGGATTGCAAAGTCATACCTGGGGAGACGGTTGTGGCTCAACATCGACTGCTGGTGACAGATATAGGTTTCAGAAATAGGTTGATTGTTCGAGAGAAGAAAGGTACACCTAGAATTCGATGGGGAAATTTGAAGAACGAAAATCTCCGACTGTTTAAGGATAAACTCATAGTGCAGACGCAGGATCGACTAAATGGGGACTCAACTCATATATGGGAAGTTATGGCGACAAAGATCATTCAAGTAGCAAAGGAGAATCTCGGGGTCACAACAGGAAAGGCAGGTGGGCATAAGGAGTCTTGGTGGAGGAATGAGGCCGTACAAAACAAGATAAGGGATAAACAACGATATTTTAGGGAGATTATGAGGTGCACGAACGATGAGGAGCGAGTGGAATTGAGGGAGATCTACAAAACGACCAGGAGAGAGGCGAAGAAGGAAGTGGCAGACACAAAGAACGAGGCTTATAAACGGATGTATGAACGTTTAGAAACAAAAGAGGGGCAACATGCTATGTTTAAGATTGCCAAAGCCAGGGAGCGTATAAGGCAAGATCTGGGGCCTGTGAAGTTCATAAAGGACACAGATGGCAATGTACTGGTCAAGGAGCAGGATATCAAGCTAAGATGGCAAACCTACTTCAACAATCTTTTTAACAATGGGAGAGCTTACCAAGAAGAACATGACAACACAACCTACCAACGACAACAACCGAATAACTGCTACTGCCGACGAATCAAACGAGAAGAGGTGCAGACTGCACTTAGGAGGATGGGAAGGGCTAAGGCGGTTGGCCCAGACAACATACCCATCGAGGTGTGGAAGTGCCTGGGAGAGGAAGGAGCCATGTGGTTAACTACTCTCTTCAATAGTATCCTCAAATCTGGTAAGATGCCAGACCAGTGGAGGAGTAGCGTTGTAGTTCCTATCTATAAGAACAAAGGAGACGCCCAGTGTTGTGGTAACTATCGAGGAATCAAACTACTAAGCCATACAATGAAGCTATGGGAAATAGTGATTGAGGTTAGACTTAGACGAGAAACTCAGGTTACGGTGAACCAATTTGGCTTCATGCCGGGTCGTTCCATTACAGAGGCAATTCACCTATTAAGAAGATTGATGGAAAAGTATAGGGAGAAGAAGCGTGACCTGCATATGGTGTTTATTGACCTAGAAAAGGCCTACGACAGTGTGCCTCGACAGGTGCTTTGGGAGTGCTTGGAGGGTAGAGGAGTACCCAGGAAATACATAGAGATAATTATGGATATGTATACCAGGAGTGCAACAATTGTCCGTGCGCCAGTGGGGGATACTGATTTCTTCCCTGTAGAGGTAGGTCTTCACCAAGGGTCAGCGTTGAGTCCGTTTCTTTTTGCAGTAGTCTTGGATGAGTTGTCAAAGTCGATTCAGGGGACGCTCCCGTGGTGCATGATATTCGCAGACGATATTGTATTACTTGCTGAGAGGAAACAAGATCTAAACATGAGGCTTGAGGAGTGGCGAACAACCTTAGAGACAAAAGGTTTAAGGATTAGTCGCTCTAAGACGGAGTACCTTCACTGTGATTTTGGTGGGGTAAATGACAATGAGGACATACAGATCACCATTGAAGGGCAGGAGGTTCCGCAGGTAAAGAAGTTCAAGTATCTAGGGTCATTTGTTCAGAGTGATGGGGAATTAGACAGTGATGTGACCCATCGAGTTCAGGTAGGATGGTGTAGATGGAAAGCAGCTACATGTATATTGTGCGACAAAAGTTTCCCAACTAAACTAAAGGGAAAATTTTATAGGATTGCAGTTAGACCTGCAATGCTATACGGAGAAGATTGTTGGGCCATCAAGAAGGCACAAATGCGGAAGATGGAGGTAGCAGAAATGAGAATGCTACGTTGGATGTGTGGGCACACAAGGTTACATCGAATAACAAACGTTGTGTTTCGGGAGAGATTAGGGGAAGCGAACATAGCAGACAAGATAAGAGAGTGGAGATTGAGATGGTTTGGACATGTGAAGAGAAGACAGACGGCGAATCTTGTTAGATCCGTAGAAAGCATTACTATAGAAGGGAGGAGGGGTAGAGGACGACCTAAATTGACTTGGGACGAGAGGATTAGGCATGATTTGATAGACCTAAACCTCTCCGAGGACATGGTTAAGGATAAGAATTCTTGGAGAAGTAGAATTAAAGTTAAGGATTTTTAGGGAGAAAAGAATACCTTAGGGCTTCTATTTTCCTTATTTTGGTCACACACCAGAATGATATTCTCTTTACATATATATATAGTATTATTATTATTACTATTATAATTATTATTAGTATTATTAGTATTTTATATTACTGTTGAACTTTGATTTCCTTTGTATTGCTTTATACATATGCACTTTAGAGCTGAGGGTCTCTCTGGAAGCCACCTCTTTATCCCTTTGAATAGAGGTACGGTGTGCCTACATCCCACCCTCCCCAGACCCTATTTATAGCTTTGCTGTTGGTGGGACTTCACTGGGTATGATTGATTGATTGATTGATTGAAATGAGATAATTTAGTAAGTTTTTGAATTCTTATAATAATCAGAATAATTAATATCATAATTACATTAATAGGTTAATTTTGATGTTTGACCAGATTTTTAAAATATTTAATAATTATTGATAATTATTGATTGTCTAGTATTTTAAATTATTTTAGAATTTTTTTTATTCACATAAATTATTAATAATCATTGATTTTCTAGTATTTTAATTTATTTTAGAATTTTTTTATTCACATGCAAAATAGAGAAGTGGTAGATAAAAATGGAAAGTTTAAGAATACACCAATTGGAAGAGGCCATGTTGAGTTAAGGTCTATTGGTTTAATATTAAATTTGTGCAAGAGTTAGAGCGGTAAACCCTTCTAATATTTGTGCAAGAGTTAGAGTGGCCGACTCTATGATATCGGTGCAAGGCAGACCCTTTTAATATACGTACAAGAGTTAGAGTGGCCGACTCTATGATATCGGTGCAAGAGTTAGGGTGATAGACCCTTCTAATATCTGTGCAAAAATGTAAGAATAAATGTATAAATATGTAAGAATAAAGGTATGAATATATATATATACATAAGAAGTAACAAAAAAAGTGCATGTTGTATGTGTAAGAATGGTATCCTTGGATACGGATGTGTATGTTTAATTGTGTAAAAATAACATGTGACTTGTTAAACTAGAATTCACTCAGCGTATCTAACTTTTAGTATGCACACAGGTAAGTAGAATGAGACAGTTGGCTTAAAACTTGACACATGACAATGAACTAAAGAGGTTGACATCGGTGAAAGAAGAATGTTATGTTTATGTTTTATGTTAAGACAATTTGAGATGGTTAAAGAAAAGAGTTGAATGATTTGTAAGAAATTGTTGGCTTTTATGTATTCCGTACAAGTTTTTAATACAATTTGATTTTATAACTGTGTTTATGAGTAAATTTATCGCTAAAGTAGAGTTGTCAGGTCCAGGGCCTTCCAGTCTAGTACACGTTGGTCATCAAGACACAATTTTGATTTCCATGATATACCTCCAACTTGAGAAGGAGGAGAATGGGGTGTATGTTATCCGGGATCCTTGGTCGTTATCCCCTGGTTGGTGATCACCCAGATTATCATTTGCTCAAGAAGTTGTCATCTAAAGTTGTAAAATTTATTCAAGATATATAATTTAGATTATAAATTTCCCATATTTATCTTCTGGTTCATGAAAATATATATATATATATATATATATATATATATATATATATATATATATATATATATATATATATATATATATATAGATTTTCCCTCATTTTTTTTTCTTCGGCTGGAAACGATCTCCTTATCATGGTTGTAAAACGCAAATGCATGCATGTGTTTTCTTTCTCAAAAATCAATTTGTAACTTTCTATTTTGTCTTCTTTTAATCACTACAAAATGATAATATATATATATTGAGACACACAAATTATTATATTAACATTCATCACTACAACTCTATTAATTTGAATAATAGCCAATTCAATTATTAATTCGTTATATCAATCTAAGAAGTTTTATGTTGTGAAAATAGTATATAAACCCCCTCACATTTCCTACAAACTCTCACATCTCTCTCTCGGTCTCCTTCTTCTTCTTCTTCTTCTTCTTCTTCTTCTTCTTCTTCTTCTGCCAAACAAATATGGTTACGATCAAGTCCCCGGCCGCCCATCTGCTGCTATATACGGTACTAGCAATGGTGGTTATGGTGGGGGCTGATCTTCAACGCTTTAAACATCCGGTGAAATCTGATGGATCTCTAAGCTTTTTGGTCATCGGTGACTGGGGTCGGAGAGGACTTTACAATCAATCCAATGTCGCTTATCAGGTATATAGTCACTACAAGATACTCATTTACAACTAAATATGGCTCAAAATTAATGTCTTTTATCTTCATGGAGACGTATATAGTATACCTTTTTATCATTCAAAGCACATGAAATGAGACATATATTACGGGAAAATAGGTACATTTTGGGAATTCTCCCCATATATTATACTTGCGTATGTGATCATGGAATTAGGCAAAAGAGACGTTGATTTCATGAGCTTTGGAAAAATTAGGTGTCCTCAACAGGATTTACGTGTAAATCTTTATTAGAATGTCGTAATCGTTTAACCAAACTCAATTATTCAATTTCAACTTATAATTAGTAATTTATATATATATATATATATATATATATATATATATATGGATCATCTGATATATATTTTGAAATTGAGAAATTTAAGAAACATTTTAGACATAAAAAAACACTTTTAATAAAAAATAAAAAAAATTATAAAATAAAATAAACTCGAAAATAAAAAAAGTAAAAAAACCAAAAATTTTTATTTTTCATCCCGTTTTTATAAAAAAATATCGGTTTAACAAAATTATATACATATGTATAATACTTATTTTTTAAATTTTATACATGTTTTTTTATACACATATGTACAATTTAAGGTAAATGATAATGTACATATGTGTACATTACGTAACTAGAGATTAAATCAAATTATACACATGTGTATAATACGAAGTTTTTTTTATGAAACCGGAATGAAATTTAAGAATTTTAGTTTTTTTACTTTTTTTGAATTTTTTTTTTGTTTCATGAGTTTTTAAAATATTTTTTTAGAGGTTTATTTAGTGGTCCAAAATGGTTCGTAAAATTCTCAATTTTTAAATGGTTCATTTAGGATCCTTACCATATATATATATATATATATATATATATATATATATATATATATATATATATATATATATATATAGGGGTGGGTTATTGTACAATAATCAGTTATCGTACTTTAGGTACGCGAGCTTTATAAACGTCGATTTATTTTTTACGCGGTGACATAATCGTAAATAATCTAAATCTAGTTCTACGATCTTATTCATCAATTGATTCATCGGGCGTCCCTTCATATCAATATAAGTCAATCGTCGATCCATATCAAACTGATCTACAGAGTGACATCAAACTAAATTGAGTTATTTAAACCTAAAATTGTTCGTTACATGCGAATAAACTTCAAACACAATCGGTTAATTTTTTTTTACAATTAAACAAACGATTTCTGTTTCAACTTAAGCCTAATCATACAAATTTTTCGCCTAATCATACAAATTTAAGCCTTCAATTTTACAGTTTCAACTTATTTTGGATGTTAAACAAAACTGAAGACACTATACATTTAAACGTGATGACAAAAAATGAAAACCTTTAAACGTTCAAGTTTAGAAGTTCTGTACTAAAACTTTAGAAGTTCTAACAAAAATGTTTAGAAGTTCTAACAAAAATTTTAGAAGTTTTGTACCAAAACTTAGAAGTTCTAACAAAAAGGTTTAGAAGTTCTAATAAAAATTTTAAAATTTTTGTTTTTTTCTTTTGAAACCAGAATAAAATATAAGAATTTTGGGTTTTTTAGTTTTTTAAAATTTTTGTTTTTTTTGTTCTATAATTTTTTTAAATATTTTTTTGGTGGTCCAAAATGTTTCTCAAAGTTCTCAATTTTCAAATGGTTCTCTTAGGATCCTTATATATATATATAATTGAGATCATGTGAGAACTATTTTAAAATTGAGAAATTTGAGAACCATTTTGGAACATAAAAAATCCAAAAATAAAAAAAATCATAAAACAAAAAAAAGTAAAAAAACCAAAATTCTTATTTATCATTCCGGTTTCATTAAAATAACGTCTCTGTTTAACTAAATTATACATACATGTATAATATGTATAGATACATTCTTAAGGGGTTGTTCTACCGTGATGTATATAGATAAATAGAACCCAATTATTTGAACATATATTATTGACATTTCTTTGTCGGATTTGTTTCTAGTGAGAATATTTAACTTATATATCTATTTTCATAATATATATTCAGATGGGCAAAGTGGGGGAGGAAATGGATGTGGACTTTATTGTTTCCACTGGTGACAACTTCTATGATAGTGGTTTAACGGACAAACATGATCCTGCATTTTTCGAATCCTTTACAAATGTCTATACTGCTCCTAGCTTACAGAAACAATGGTATTCTGGTAATTAATCTAAACTTCAAATAAATTATCTTTTTAATTTATTACTTTTAATTTATTTTCCATTATAATAAGATTAAGATTATATATATATATATATATATATATATATATATATATATATTCTTTTGCAGTATTGGGGAACCATGACTATAGGGGTAACGCCGTAGCACAAGTGAGTCAAGAACTCAGACAAAGGGATAACAGATGGCTTTGCATGCGATCATTTATCGTAAACGCTGGTAGGAACTGTATATTTTATATTAGAAAGATATATAAGTAAATAAAAGTTTAATTAGATTTATGCCTGAGACATTTGTATACAGTTTTTTAGGCTAATACCAAATTTGTTATATCTTACGTACCCAGGAAATCATGTGGATTTTTTCTTTGTTGATACGACACCGTTCCATAGAAAATACTTTAGGGAGACTGATCAAGAATATGATTGGAGAGGTGTGCTTCCTGTAGATGATTATCTTTCACAACTTTTAGAGGTATATAGTATATAAAAATATAATATTTACTTATTATTTCATAAAAATGTATATTGAGCGAGTTCTAGTCAATTAACTTTCTTGAAAATACAAAAAATATGTTGTGGAGCATATATATCAGTTTTGTTATATCCACTAATATTTTATTCATTCTAAATTTAAATAAAAATGTGCAGGATGTGGATGCGGCATTAAAAGAATCAAGTGCCAAATGGAAAATAGTCGTAGGACATCATACAATATACAGTGCCGGTGTCCATGGCAATACCCAAGAACTTGTGGACAAACTTTTACCCATTCTTCTGGTAACATCTGTGTTCAATGTTCATTAGTTTTTACTTTCTAGACAAAAGTACTGCATACATTTCATGTCACCAAAATTAATAACGAGGTGCAATGAATTATGACGATTTTTCTGTTCAAAAAAAAATGTGCTTAACAAATCCTATAGCTATAAGACAATGCGTAGTGGTAGTTGGAAGGGGGGGGGGGGGGTTGTTAAAACCTAATCTCGGTCACTTCTCCCTCTACGGTGGTCTAAGTTTAGTAATCTATTTAAGCTATGACCTTTGGTTAGTCACTAGTAATTAAACATGTTCCACTTAATTTTGTTTGCTTGAGGTTGTCCTTTGATAAAAATTAACATGACTTATGTGAAATGACCATATGTAGGAAAATGACGTGAATCTATACATAAATGGACACGACCATTGCTTGGAGCACATTAGTAGTTCAAAAAGGTAAACCTTATGTTTTTGGTTCATTTTACATTCTTTGGACAATACTTTGAGCAAAATCGTATGCATGCAGCCAGCTTCAATTTCTAACAAGTGGAGGCGGCTCAAAGGCATGGCGCGGCGATATCAATCCATGGAACCTTGATGAAATGAAGTTTTATTATGACGGGCAGGGTTTCATGGCTGGAGAAATTAATGAAAATGATATTGTTGTGTCTTTTTATGATGTTTTCGGAAACTTGCTACATAAGTGGATCGCCTCTCAAAACGCGCATAGCGCTGCCTTGTAGAACTTATTCTTGGACTATTGAATTTGTTAACCATGAACAAGTGTTCAAACCTTGTCTATTGTCGGTACCATGTGCGCATGAGGTTTATGTTATGAGCTAAAGTGAACAAGGTCGTATAGTAACTTGATATGGATATGTAATGTACGTGTTTCAGTTGAATTTATGATACGATGTCATTTCCTTAAAAACTTGTATTGAAGTTTCACTTTTTATTAGTAGATTTACTTTATTATTACATTTACTTCATATTTTTATGTGGATAAAAAATTAAAAGCTAAACCTGACATATTTTAGATATTATGATTTGAAAGATGCGGTTAAATAACTTTAATGTGTCAAAGAGAATTTATTATTACCTAACATGGGAATTGAGCACATGACATTGTTGGGTTTCTTGTTTGTAATGGCACATTTTCCTTCATCAAATTGCAACCTATGACTCCACTTAAAAGATTATAATCGAGCTCAGGATCATACTGCACGTCATTTACACTCTGTTTCCGAATTTCATTTAAAAAGATAAAAGAAAGGAAAGGAGAAAGAAAGAAAAAAAAAGGGAAACAAGCAATGTTATTTTGTGTTCCCCAATTAAATGCAAACGAAAGGAAACTAAACATTTTATGTGTTCTCTAGTTGGGAAGAAAAGAAAAGAAAGTTATAACTTTACCATTATACCCTTAGGTAAAATTAAAATAAAAAATACATTACATTTCATTCTCCATTACTTGTTTCTCTACCAGCGGTTATGCTCTCCAACCTCTGTAGTCCCAACCTAGTCTTCAACTCCATATTTTGACATGCCCACTGTTGCGCCCTAATAGTTGCAACATTACATTAAAATTCGTCCACATTATAACACTTGTTAAATCAGAAGCTTGGCCATTAGTTAATGGCTATGCACTTATGCTAATGTTCTTCACATATGGCATTGGAAGAATCATTCGAAACAATGGTAATCTATCGAGTCAAGATTCACAGCGAATAATGACTCAATCATAAGAAGCATTATGTCTCGTCTACAACATTACCATGAAAATGTTTCAAATAATTTAACAACTAAAACCTATCATCTCTAGTCACAAAGAAAACAAGAAAATTGAGCTATGAGCAGTACTCTACTCAGCAATTCAGCATGTATGCATGCTTTTTTGTTCCTTTACTTCTTAAATAATATCAAACAACAAGATGCAACAACTATATGGTTTTCATCATAGTTTATGCATATATAAACTTGGCCACTCAGGTTATGCTACTTTTGCCATGAAGACAAGCCGTATCACCTAATCTCAACTAACAAAACAGGAAAGAAGGATCATCAAGAGAAGATAATACTTCAACTCATATCAAAATACTTCTAAAAAGTTCAAAAACAAAAATAACTCAAAAACTAGTTCAGTGTTTTAACTTACAATGTTAGGGTTCAAGATACCAACGGATCAAAGGCCAATTAATTGATAACTTGATATCTATTATCAAATAACATATTGAACCTATTCAATTCCACCAATGAACACAAAAATTATGTAAATTAAACTAAAATTTTCGTCTGATTCAATAATAAATCAATTAATTCTCACCAGGCTGAAATCAAAAACAACTCCGCAGATGCTTTCTGAGTTCCTTCAACTTGTGTTTGTTTATCTTCTTCACAATATCAGCCCAAATCCCTAACTCTCTCGCCAGAAATGGTGTCATGGTAAATCAAATCTAGAATCATACTCAACTGGATGAAGACACAAATAAAATGCGAATCTAGGGTAAACAATTGACGGAAGGAAGAGGATTAGAGTTTGATTCGTAAGTTGTTAGGGAAGAAGGGGATCATAACGAGTGGATATTTGCTGAGGGCAATATGGTAATCAATACCCTTTTCTTTTCCTTTCCATCTAATTCCGTTCGATTTGGAGAGAAAACAATTAACACTCTATCCCTTTTCCTTTCCATTCCTTTCTTTCCATTAAAAAAACTCTGGAACACTCTTTTCTTTTTGATTCCTCCCACTTTCTTTTCCTTCTCTTCATAATTTAACTCTGGAACAGAGTTTCCAACCAAAGGTTCAAATCTCACGTTCTCCTTTCCTTCTACTTGAATATTTTTCTCATTACCCATTCGTACAGTCACTTTTCTTGTGAGATCAATGTTTCAAACAAGGTTTTCTATAATTCCATGTGGTTTGAGAGACCATTGTCCAGAAACCGACATCGTTGGTTATCATACCACTTTCATCATTAGTCATAAGAGCCTCTTCATATTCTTAATCATTTTCATCACATGCAAGTGCCATATTTAAGAGATCTTCTTCCGTCATAACCTTCTCCCTCAAAAGACACTCATTTGAGGTTCACTCCAACATGGCCCATTTTGTAGCAATTAGAACATTAAATGTTGCTTTTACCTCGTCCATAACTTCCACCTTGACCTGATACACGACATCCGGTAGGTGAACGGTCTCTGCTAGATGCAAACAGCTAATACTTTCTCCCTCTCTTACTTGAAGCATCTTTTCATCAACAAAATTTGGACTCCTCGATTAACCCTAGCTTTTGGGGCTTGCAGTTGTACCATTAATTGGCCATATGAAAACTTACTTAGGTCTTTGGATTCTTCAATTCCAGCAACGTGATCCCACTTCGCCAGTAAGCTTCAAAGAACCTTCTCCATAACTGTTTGCTTTTTTTAAATTTCTCACCATACAATTATTTTTTTGTTCATTACTTTCATGACATTCGACAAGAAATCAGCCACATGTTCTCCCTCCTTCATTTTAATTATCTCAAGTCTCTTCTAAGCCATTACAGCTTCATCATTTGAACCTTTTAGTTACCTTGATACTTGTTTTGCAGGGGTATCTATGCAAGCTTGGGTGTAGAGGCTTGATGCACTAAAAGTAGTCTATTATTTATGAACTAATTTAACCTAATATAGACTCTAAGTTATACTATAGACTCTCTAAAACTCGACTTAATTACTAACCAGCAAGTGAACCGGTCGACTATAGTAAAGGTAAGTAAGTCCAAAGATCGAACCCACAAGACTCTTTGGATTACGTAAACTATAAGCTAGACTTGATGACATGTAACACTTTTTAACTTTTATATTATTAGACGGGGGGGGGGGGGGACTAAAGTAATAAATAAAACAATTAATTTAAAATAATTACGAAACACCAGCACGGCCTAACTTGAACTCAAAATTAACACTAATGATGATAAAAGATTACCCAGGTCAGAATCCCAAATAATTTAGTTATCTTTTAATTGGACACAGTTTGTTATCAGACCGGGATAATAAAACATTCACTTAATGAGAAACCGAACATGACCCTCGACCCTTCTCGAGAAAACACCTATGGACCACTAATAAGTTATTAAAACACCGATTATATTTGACTCCCCGACGATAATCTATTTGTTTATGAAAAGTACCTTTTTATGACAAACTTCCTCACGATATGAAAATCATAGGTAAAATAGTATTCTGATTCGACTCAATAGACAAGAAATAATAATTAAACCAAGAAAAGCTTTTCACAAAGGACCTAACTTACCAATTTATCAACCAAACCTATCAAATAATCTTGCACTTCACATATATTAAGATTAGTAGAACACTTAGACCTAGTGAACATGTGATATGAGCTTGCTATGGTAATTAAATGTGGGAATAACATTTTATTCCTAAGTCATTTTATTCCGTGATAATTAAAGAACGAGATGTGCATAACTTCATGATCTCCACTAATACATCAATTATGTAAGCAAGTATTTTATGATAAATATTTATAAAATAACTCACTTTGAAGATGAGACAATCCCTTAAATTACTAAACAAATTGTCCTTGATACTTTAGTAAAAATAACCTTTGAATGATACATAAAATATCAATTAAGATTAGTTGAGCTGTAAAGGATTAACCTTGAATTACCAAATATTAATCCACACAATTCTTGAGTAATTATAGAACTCATGTAATGAACACCCAGGAGTTTTTAGCATAGATTTTGTTGCACACTCACTTAACGAGTAATTAACCGATTTTAGTGGGTGAATATCAACAATCCGTTTTCACAAACATTGTTGATAGTTCCCATTGAAAATGATTAATCACTACTAATATTCCACTAGGTCTATGTCAATATCAGGATTCATGTTTTTTCCCCGACCAAGCCGTTACAAGAATGGAAATTTCTCAGATTATCATCAAGGATGGAACTTGGTGGCTCATTTGAAGATTCTTAATTTAATAACCAAGCCCATATAAGAGTGTAGTTTCCTAGTTTATCATCAAACTCGGAACTTGGTGTCTATTTTAAGGTTCACCAAGGCCTCACAAACTCGCAATTTCTCAGCTTATCGTTAAACTTGGCACCTGGGGTATCTTTTAAGAGTATTTTATCATTCCTCATCAATTGATAATTGCAAGATAACCATTACTTATTAAAAACCGATCACAGGTTTTGTCGTGTATTTTGGTAAAAGAATTTTTTTCGTAGGGGTACGAGTATTTGAGATTCTGCTTTAATATTTTTTTTTCTTGCTTTTGCTCCATTCTTCGTCCCATAGTGTGGTGAATCAACAATTATTTTATAAGCCAAATAACTCTTTCAAGCTCAGATCGTCAAGACCGGTTCTGACCAAGTTGTGGATCAGTTCTTCCTTCACCCTACTCTGAACATATCTTCCAACTCTAATGGGTCATTCGACTTTGAGCCTAATAGCCCACACCCTTATTAGTTCGGTATATTCGTATTGGGATTAGGATTGTGATGTGTGAAAGGCAATATATAAAATATTAATAACTAATTCTCGCAATTTAACACTAAGTCTTAAAATATAAAACGGATAAACTAACATTGCTTCACACAAACGACAAGTGTACCGGTCAAGTAGCAGCACGGCCTAGTAAGTCCGAGTATCGAACACAAAGACACGTGAGGTGGCTCAAATACTAAACCCTAACCAAGTCCTGCCTAAATAATATATTTGTTTAACATATATATCTAAACTAACTTAATTAATTTAACTAATCTTAACGAACTTAACAGAAAAACTTAACGGAACTAACGATAATAAGAAAACGAATCACCAAGGTAAGATGACATAAAGAGTATAGGATGGCTTAGATGTTACAAGTTGTTGAAACCAAGGTTCTGAAGATGGGCTAACATAGATGAGGTCAAGGCAACTGGGTCCATGTCTAAGTTACAGATCTCACTAAGGCTTGAGCTATTACAAACCTAGGAGAAGTGGGGTAATTCAATCTAAGGACAAAATACCTCGACTTACAAACTTAACCTAGCCGACAATGGGAAAAACGCATGTGGACTCGCAATGACTAACCCGATCAACTAACTAGTAAGATAAGCCGACACCTGTAAGGCCAATATTTGTGACTTGCGATATCAAATTACGAAAATCGTTATATATTTTATGGTCAAGTGAATAATTTAAGCCGACGAGGAAACCGGACACGAAACGAGAGCTTCGGGAACACACGTTTAGCTTTAACAGGGAGAAAGCTTCTAGATAGCATTTATTTTGCTATATATATGTCTTTGTTGTTTGCATTTTAGTGTGTGTTTCAAGTGTGTAAATCACCCACCCAAGTGGAGCTCACCTTGGGTGGGATCAGTTCGTCTAATATTATCAATCTTTTAACCGATTACAGAGTCGTTCACTATGCTTGTTATATTTATATTATTGTTCGATCGTTAGATTTAACGCACCCGTCTCGATACGTTTATCAAGTGCAAAATCAATTCGCGTGGTCATTTTGGGACTTACAATTGGTATTAGAGCGGGTCGAATCTTATGATTCAACTTTGCTCTTGATATTCGGGTTCTATTTCCTCTATTAACCGAACCAGGACGCTAAAGACCTGTTAAAGTTTGAAAATAAAGTTTCTAGATCTAGAAACAAATTTGGAAATAAAGTGGGGAATAAGTGTGTGTGAAGAATTCTCCTTGTAGATCCGAATGTTCGGGATCTACAAGTGCCGGATCCGAACATTTCGGGAACCTTTTTCTGGCGGTAGTGGTGGTGGTTCTGTTATTCCAGCATGCAAATTTCCGGCAGGCGAGAAAGAAAAGAAAAGATGGCGGTAGTGTTGTGGAGTGAATGCTGGAGCTCCAGTGCGTTTATTTGGCGCTGGTCACCGAAGGTGGTGGCCAGAATATATGGCCAGTTTGGTGCTGATCATGGCGACGACTGGTAGTGTTGATTGAAGCTAAGTGGGTGACGGCAAATAGCCGACAACAACTGATGGCAACCTACCACCACTAATTATTATGGTGGGGGCTGTTAACGGGAAAGATGGAGGCCAGCAGTGGCGGCGGCTAGTGTGTCGGTGGCCGCGGTTGCTGTATGTTTGATGATGGAGTGGTGACCGGTGGTAAAAAAAAATAAATTCCGACGATGGTGGCCGGAATCGTTTTTCCGATGGGTCGCAGGCTGCCGGAATGGCGGCTGGTTGGGGATGATGGCTGCCAACTTGAGAATAAGTTCCCTTGTTATGTTTGTGCCCTAATATGTATGCAGTAATGGGCTTGGTCTGTTTGGTCCCAATGCATGGGATATGTAGGTAATGGACCAGTTGGGCTTCAATCTCATGCTTTGATAACTTGGGCTGGTGGGTTTCTTTTCATGGGCAATTAGAATGTTTGTGTTTCATTTATTTGGGCTGATTATATGGAACAATTTTTGGGCCAAGAAATAATTATTGTTCGGGGTTGACTAATTGTAGAAAGTCAAATGTGTTCGGGTTTTCGTCATTGTTGGACCGTGTTCAAAGCATGTTATTTCTATGTTATTTTCGAGGCGTTTGAGAAATTAATGAACTTTGAACAAATTGGATACGAATTTGGACTTAAGGAGTAAATCACAAGCTTTGTTCATTTGATCACCTTTAGGGGGTGATTGAAGAGGCTTCGGCTTTATCGGGTTGATTCGTGAAGATGCGAGACACGGTTTGACGATGTTTTGATATCACAAGCCAAGTCGGTGATTGTAAGGCCATTATTTGTGACTTGCGATATCAAATTACGAAACTCGTTATATATTTTATGGTCAAGTGAATAATTTAAGCCGCCGAGGAAACCGGACACGAAACGAGAGCTTCGGGAACACGCGTTTAGCTTCAACGGGGAGAAAGCTTCTAGATAGCATGTGTTTTGCTATATATATATATATATATGTATTTATTGTTTACATTTTAGTGTGTGTTTCAAGTGTGTAAATCACCCACCCAAGGGGAGCTCACCTTGGGTAGGATCGATTCGTTTAATATTATCAATCTTTTAACCGATTACAGAGTCGTTCACTATACTTATTATATTTATATTTTTGTTCGATCGATTGATTTACCGCACCCGTCTCGACACGTTTATTAAGTGCTAAATCCGTTCGTGTGGCCGTTTTGGGACCTACAACGCCTAAGGTCTTGGTCCAACTGAAAGGTGGTGAACTCACTGACTTGAATGACTCAGAAAACATAAACCTTAATGGTGACATCTACCAAACTCAATCAACACACAAAGTCTTAATCGAACTATGTAACTAACAACCAGCCGAAACTAATTCATGTAATAGTCAATCACTTGGGGCCCATGCAACCTAAAACACATCTAGGGCAGCGGGTATACACATAATAATCTCATAGAATATGAAAGTTACAATAGATAAACAATCAACCTCACGTGTAAGCACCCTAAACTAGTTAATTTTAACCGTTAAATATCAAATATAGGTGATTCTAACCAATCTAGCCAATAATAATCAATGAACAGTAGCAAAGATATATTAAAGTGATCAACATATTCATATAAATCTGATTACAAAAGGTTTGAATGATTAAAACCAAAAACGAACTTAAAATCGTTAAAATACTCAAACCGACAACCAAAGTATAAAAGATAAAATCGAAAGCTTGTCCTCCTTGGTTTCTCCCCTAGAATAGGTGTGATAGCTGCTGGAAACTTTAGTATTTCGTTCATAGGGTTTATAGGGTTTTAATAGATGAGTTTAAACTTGTTTAACAAGCCAAAATTAGCCAAAACAAGCCCACAAGCCCATATAAGGACAAAACAGTCGAAGTCAATGAAAGTCAAAGGGTCCGGTCAGCCCCTGGGGTGCCCTGTCACGCGAACATTAAGGTCCACCTGGCCGTGTAGGCCCATCGTTTTTTGATTTCTGACTCGTTATTCCTCGTATGCGCGCACCGTCTTCGTTTCGGTCCTCGGGTGAGCTAAATCCATCACTTTAAGACTTGTTTTCCATGTTCTCTTCACCCATGATCCTACATCAAACATAAACATGTAAACACAATCAAAAAAAGATAACAAACGCTAAAACACATAGAAAAGCTTGATAAAACTAATTCGAAAATGTGTGTATTTTACAACACATCAAACATCCCCACACTTAAATCTTTTTCGTCCCTATAAAAGAAGTAGGCACAGGATCATAACCGATAGATAATATCAACTCAACTCTTGACTTTTTACAATATTTATAATTCAAAAGCATTATAAACATTAACCGCTATTGCCAGTGTATTGGTCCACTTTAAACCCATGACCTTTCCATGTGTAACAAGACATGTAACATGTGACGGTTTTTAAGTTTATATGAACTAGTGGAAGCCGAAGTTAATAATAATATATTTTCTTTCTTTTCTTTTGCTTGGTTTTACCGACCCAGAACCACCCCAAGTTGACTTAAACCTCATATCTAACTGATCAAAAACAGAATATAACATTTAAGCATAACTGAGACGATCGAGGATATTGTTTATCCATATAAATTTAAGCATTAAGGTCTACTAGGCAGCCACTTAGATATTCAATTAAGTGCAATTAAGAACTAACTAGCTAGTGTTCTCCACTACATGGCATACCCTCATTATCAAGCAACACCCCAGGACTGTCGCCATCGCTGAGTATACACGAATTCATTTGTGGGTTTACATATGGCGTGAGCCTTGTGGTCCGTTTCTTAATGGTAATAGGACGCGAGCAAAGAGACCTCATATGGCTAACATCGTGGTTTGATCATGTTAGTAATATAATTTGTATTTTAAAACATAAGTGATCAAGTTTTATGACTTACGATTTGGCAATAAATTATGGGTTTGCTATTTTAAGCTTATTAAAATATTCACAAATCCACTTAGGCGATGTGAATACCGAGATGATATACCGTACACCGACCCATAGTCTCCGAATCCTGGAGCATCCCATCAATACATAATTTAAGGTTATAAAACCATACATCTATGAAGTGTCTACCACTAAAACTAGAAGTATGTTTTTTACGCTTATATCATGGTCTAACTAGTATACCCTAACGTTAAACCTACCTAAACATCGTACTTCAGCATTCAGATTTTCATAAAAATTTGGCAATCAAATCAAACATGAGGCTTGAGTATGGCCAAGACTTTCATCCTAGAATTATTATAATGCATCCCACTAAAGTTCAATTACTTTAAGATTCAATTAAAGTCGAACATCAACTGTCTATACCAACTAAAGAGCTGAGCCCACAGACACATCCCAAATTATATGCTCTACTTTTAAAAAAACTCAATTTTCTTTTAAGAATCCATGAGGGATAATGGTCGGTAGTTAATATCTTTTCCTGTTTAATGCATAATTTTAAAAAACACGGGACAAAAAGTTTTAAAATCTTTTACTGTTTTTAATTAATTTTTCTTTTATACCTTTCTTTTGTTTTATTTTTGTTATTTATTAGAACATTTAAAACATCAATTCCCTATCCCACACTTAAATTTCGTATTGTCCTCAATGTGAGACAGGAAAAAGACAAAATTAAAATAAACAAAGAAAAATGGAACAAACTCCACTGGTAAATAGCAGTGAACGTGTGTCATGAGTCATGCTCCATGCCCATCAATATGATATCGTCACGTCAAATGATGAAGAAATTGGCATCTCCACACTTGCTTCAAACCTTAGCTCATCAACCATCTCATAGCCAACCACGAATCCACCCGCTAGCAAAAGAAAAACTCAAGAGAATAAAAAAATAAAAGCAAAAATAAAAATAAAATGAACAGCAAAGATATTACCGGGTTGCCTCTCGGAGAGCGCTAAGTTTACACTAAAAGTCTTCAGCCAGACTTGAAAACTCAATCAAGAGGCTTCTCCTTTATCCGCTTCCCATCAATACTCCTTAACACTTTCCTCTTACAATTGGTTGGGAAGAAACCAACTGCACCGCTCTCTTGGGCCCAAACATACGACTTGAACTTGTCCCACCAACTCGTAGACTCCCTCCAAAATGATTCCCTAAAGTGAAATGGGAGTGATGAACTCTTTTGCACACCATGATATTTGATCCTAGATATGCTCCTTCCTTTCCTTTTGGTTAACCTTTTAAACCTCGACACGTCCCGAATGGATATGAATGGCAGTTAATGTTTTGGTTTTTCATAAACGAAGTGTTTTTTTTCGGAAGGACTGAATCATCAACTACCTCATGGTTCTCCTCACAGAGTTTCTTCTCGATCCCCACACTTGGCTCGTTACACAGTAAATCTTCAAGCAACTTCAAATCACCAAGTGGATCAAACTCTCCTCCATCCATCACTGTAAAATCCACCAACTCGTCACCAAACTCACCCCTAAATTCTTCTTCCCATGAGGGAACACATTCCTCTGACTGCTTTTCCACCCCCGCATCTTCAAATTTGATAATCGGCTCGCTAAGTTGTGACTGACTCATTAAACCAAGCCGAATTCCATCTAAAGCTTGTTGTGTCTGAAATTAAGCATTTGGGTCTGTATCATGGTGGATAACTAACCAATCAAACATTACCTCATCCGTATCTGGTATTTGCTCAATGAATTTACCAGATGAGTTTTCGTAACCTAGAAGATTCCCCCTTAAATCAAACATCAAATGTATCCAAGTTTTCACTTGATTTTTCTCTTTACAATCCTAGATCCTTTGTATCTCCATCTGCCAAATGGCGTAACGTTTTTGTTATTTGAATCCATTATCGTAAGTCTCCATCACCGCAAACTTAAATGGAAATGGATCACGGGCACCAGATAGTAGTATACGGAAATTAATTAATATTTGATAATTAATAATGCGATAAAATAAAAACTAAACTAACTATATTAATCTAGATATATACAAAAATACAAAAGACAAGTCCCCAAACTCGGGTCGCTCTCTAATCGCCTTAAACCGTGTCCTCGGCAACGGCACCAAAACTGGATTTGCGAAAATAAAACAGATAACCTAACTTAGCTTCACACAATCGGCAAGTGTACCGGTCACATAGCAGCACAGCCTAGTAAGTCCAAGTATCGAACACAAAGACACGTGAGATGGCTCAAATAATAAACCCTAACCAAGTCCTGCCAGAAAAATATATTTGTTTAACTTATATATCTAAACTAACTTAATTAACTTAACTAATCTTAACAAAGTTAACAGGAAAACTTAAGGGAACTAACGATAATAAGAAAACGAATCACCTTGGTAAGATGAATTAACGGGTATAGGATGGCTCAGGTTCTAACAAGTGGTTGAAACCAAGGTTCTAAAGATGGGCTAACATAGATGAGGTCAAGGCAACTGGGTCCCTACGGTCAGTTTTACCAGAAAACCCTAACAACGTCTAGGTAGCTTTTAATTCATGGTTGTTAATCTATGTATCCTAATAACTCATCACATGGTCCATGTCTAAGTTACATATCTCACTAAGGCTTTAGCTATTACAAAACTAGGAGAAGAGGGGTAATTCAATCTAAGGACAAAAAAACTCAACTTACAAACTTAACCTAGCCGACAATGGGAATACCGCACATGGTCTCGCAACAACTAACCCGATCAACTAACTAGCAAGATAAGCCGACACCTAAGGTCTTGGTCCAACTCAAAGTTGGTGAAATCACTGACTTGAATGACTTAGGAAACATAAACGCTAATGGTGACGTCTACCAAACTCAATCAACACACAAAGTCTTAACCGAACTATGTAATTAAGAACTACAAGAAACTAAATCACGCAATTGTCAATCACACGGGGAACATGCAACCTAAAACACATATAGGGCAGCGGGTATTCACAGAATAATCTCATAAAATATGAACGTTACAATAGATAAACAATCAACCTCACGTGTAAGCACCCTAAACTAGTTAATTTTAACCGTTAAATATCAAATATAGGTGATTCTAACAAATCTTGCCAATCATAATCAATGAACAGTAGCAAAGATGTATAAAGTGATGTATATATTCATGTAAATCTGATAACAAAGGGTTTGAATGATTAAAAAACCAAAAACGAACTTAAAATCGTTAAAATACTCAAAACCGACAACCAAAGGATAAAGGATAAAACCGTAAGCTTGTCCTCCTTGGTTTCTCCCCTAGAACAGGTGTGATAGCTGCTGGAAACTTCAATATTTCATTCATAGGGTTTAAATCGAAAACGGATAAACAAACACTAAAACACACCGAAAGCTTGATAAAACAAATACGAAAATGTGTATATTTTATTGCACATCAGTTTGACTTACTCTACATCTTCTTTCGTGAGACCAATTTCTGCAGCCCAAACAATGTTCATATCCTTTTGCTCGTATTTTCATTGCACTTTTGGAAGTCCGACACAATGGTGGCCTTTGTTCCTTTTGGTGATACTTTTTCATCATCTCGTGAATGCTAAAGAGAAAGATTCTCTCCCTAAGTTCTGAAGGCAATCTAGGTTTCACGAATCGTAGGCTGAAAAGTAAATTGAAATAGAAAGAATGCATTCCAGTTCTTTTGGGTGCGCCGGTAAAAGACCAATGTTGAATTTAACCATTAAATAGGTTAACTTGGTAGGATAGGTTTTTGGGTAGGTTTAGTGTTTTGATGATAGGAATAGTGTTCGGGATTTTTGAAAAATATATTATCCTTCTTTTTATGCAACAATTCGTTTGATCTCAAATATAATACCCAGGCAAGTTCTAATCCACAAGAAGTACCCGACTCACTCAAAAGTATCCACTATATGAACATTTTTTTTGAATATTTGCATGAAGGCTCAATTATCACAGGCGGATTGGGTGAAAACGCCATATTTTGCATAAAGCTAGTCTCAATATTACAAACCATAATTTTAGTTTTGTCACTTTTGAAGTAGTTTTATCTAGCTCAAATGTATCTCGTTATTTCTTAGTTTCTTGGTTTGTCAAAAATATTAAAAAGCTAATGGTTTTATTGCTGCAAAAACAGGTTTTTGAAAAATTTGCTCAAAAATTACACTTTTTAGACTTGGTTTGGCCAAGTGTAAACCCCCTCCCAGACTTAAATCTTACATTGTCCCCAATGTGAAAAGATTTAAAATAAATGGAAAACGAGGGAAAAAGGAAATTAACTTCCATACGAGCTAAGACAGAATTTTTGCTATTTGTTGTCTCCTTGTAGGCTGTATGGAAGTTTTAGAAAAAATCCTACCTGCATAAAATCTACAAACACAACCACAACGTATTGCAGAATATATAAAACATAAACATAATCATGGGTTTATATTTACCCATACCACCCTAGAAACGGGCACCATACATAAAGATAAATTGTCTTAAAGATCCATGCGAAGGAAAATGAAAATGAAAGTGTTCAACACAACCATCAACAAAGAAACATCATAATTCAGCTACACACCTATAACGATCCTAACGGTAGACATATGTGGGATGGAAATGGGACTCTCATGGGCTGTCTAGGTCCATAACAAACGTCGAGCAATCTACGAATCTTACGTCGTACGAATCAGTGGAGACTACATCAACAATTCCCATCCTTTAGTAGTAATCAAGGTCTACGGGGCGATGGAGCCGGCCCTAATGTGCCCAGTGTGTCTACTGCATACTTCTTGTAGAGATTCACAATCCACCCACCACCAAACAACGGAACACCGACTTCGAACCGTGCATCCTTAAAAAGTAAAGAGTACAGAAGATAGGTAATGCTACAATGCCTTTCTGTCTTTATACAATAGAGAGACCACATATCACAGAGGTTTACTATTGCTCCGTTATTGTCTGGTTTGGTGAATGTGTTACTTGAAAGACGGTGGATGCACCTCATCAGAGGATGTTCTAGTTTGGTGCTCTTTGAGACTCTTGGGTTATAATTGTGCCCTGGGTGTGGTGATAATAACTCTCAAGCACTCATTTGTCCCACAAATGTGTGTGGTTTTCTTATCACATCTAGAAAGGTGTGGTGGGAACCGAACCACATGTTACCATTGATCTCACGTTCCCTATAAATGCCGATATTTACACCGAAATTTGTCAGATCTCAGTCGTGCCATACCCGTCTAGTCTAAATCTCAACGTGTTTCTTTCCCAAAGACCGACAGGTGGGAGGTTTATCTTAAATTTGAATTAGGCTAAAAAACTCTATTGTTAGCTCGGTGACCAATCGATCATTAACTGAAACTAACGTCTTCCATGGTCCTTCGACCATACCCATCAAATTCTCAAACTCACCAACCTCCCTGATTGTTCTATTACATCCGTACAACATTGGTTTCTCAAATCTTTAGTTAATTATTTGTAGATGGCTAAACGCCATTCTCTCCTCATTTGTTCTATCCAAGAACCTTAGGTACGGGTGACATTCATTGAAAATGTCATCCTAAGTCATTAAAACACAAAAAAAAAAAAAAACGGGTCAAGAAAGTTATACAATAAAAATTTGTGAAAATGCATCAGAGCTAAAACACGACCATGCTGAGCGAAGCACGGCCCGTGCTGACACGAGTGTCGGCTGATTGACTTTCTGGTTGATCACAGCTGTTTCTTGGTAAAACACGACCCGTTTATTGCACAAATTCGGGGTTTTGAAGACTCGAATGTGCGTATCAACCCAGGTTTTTAAACTTATCAAATGGGGGTTGGTTAATTGGGTGAAGCCCGACCTGAACCAAATATCAACCAAATAGGACCAAAAATCTGGTTTAAACTTGATTACATCAAACTTTTGAAACCAAAAATCATTTATATATTACGTAAACTAGTTTAGACATAACAATTTAGCCTAATTCAACCCGATTAGTGTAGGAACTTGAACCTAGGGTTTGGGTTATACCCTATTTGAATGTGAAGTGGGTATAATTGAGCCCTAGAATGAGTTTGAAACAAGTAAATTAACGTATCTTGATTATTGATTGAGAGAAATCGGTGGCATAGGGTGGTAGTGACCGGAAATCGCCTTGGGCTTGAGAGGAGTGGCTAAAAATGAAAAAGGGGTG